>NW_027137931.1:274833-335920 GCF_003813185.1 Lentinus tigrinus ALCF2SS1-7
CCCCCCCGGTTTATTTCAAATCGTTTTGTGCTCACACTGACGGTATCTTCGCCGCAAACTCAGGCTGCGGTGGAAAAGTTGATGAAAGTGCGCTTCGAGCGTATGGCGAAGACGAAGCAAGTCCCTGCGCCCCATGTTTGAATGTAACTCAGGTTCCAGATTACACCGTCTCCATCGTACTTGTGATATCACTGTCTCCTGTCTCCATCCCTAGAGGCCTGAGGGATTGTCGAGCGCTTTCTGTCACGGTTGTGGTCCGGAAGCAGATGGATGACTGTCATCGGCACACGGAAGTCAGCTGTCTAGCTTGGAAGAGAGGCCTGATGAGAGGACGTAGACGCACAGGGTGTCAACGAAGGCGACGAGCTGCACTGTGTCGGTTGGGGAGAACATGCAGTGCTGAACTGTCGGATGCCTTTCGCCTTGCACGACTTATAACCCACGCAGCATCGACGTTTTCGGATTCTTTGGTCATGGGGAACTGTGAGAAACAGACAGCTCGGTCCGCTCTCTACGCGTCAATAAGTAATTTAAGAGCCTTGTTTCTCTTATTCTTTTTGAACCTGAAGAAGAGTTCTCGTTCGCCTGAAAGGCATATACACAAGGAGTCGTCAGGAGAAGCGTTCTGACATCAAAGTCTCACTTACCGTTCTAACTATCCCGGCAATGTTCCTGCTCAAAGAGAAAAGCCCCATCTTGCATCTAGGTTGTACAGACGTGTTTTAGGGGGATGAAGAAGTGTTTTGTCGCGACCATTCCATAACCCAGGAACTCCCTGCACCAGCGAACAAGGGAGGAACAGCATCAGTAAGAAGTTGGCGCTATAGTGGAGGTACAGAATCTCTTGTGGCATAACTAGAAGTACCCAGTCTATCCAAGAAGGTACGGGTAACGTCTCTCTCTCGGAACCTCAGGCACAAACAGACTTGAAGCAGCTAGCACTGGCATGCGAAGAACGGTCGAGTCGACTCTCCTGCAGACATAGTACAAGATCACCAACAGTGTATGATCGAGTTCTAACCGTTCCGCGTACTTGCAACGTCTTACAATTTTTGTACATGAAGCGACTGTTCTATCGCTGGCCTGATCTAAGCCCAGAGGTTTCGTAGCCGTTGTGGTTCAAGGGCTCAGCGCTTCGGACATAGCTGCCGCGGTGGTGAAACACCTTCCCGCTCGCCTTCGATACCGTTCTCTTCTCTCCAAAACCAGTCCCGCACAATAAACGCACCAGCTCATCCTACGATCCACTCCAGAGAGTAGGAATCCATCGTGATTGAGTACAGAGCGAGAACGATGGAGGCGAACGAACGCTGAAACACCGGCCTGAGCGTGTCCCTGGCGTAGTCGACAATCGCTGCCAAGCATGCCAGTGCGGTTTTCTTACTGTTTACACCGTGTGCCAGTGAGTTTGATAGGACGGTCGCATGCGTGGCTTGACGCGTGAACTTGATGAAAATCGCCCTAGAAGGTCATCAGGCACTGGGGATATTAGCATAAGTATAGCAGCGACCGGGACTTGAAGATACAGAGAATATGCATAGACATATACCAAGTCCGCGAACCTAACCTCCTTCAGCGGGTACCCGGGTATCTCCACACGCACACGCATACGCACGCCGTATACGTACGTCTCGTCTCCAGCAGCCACCCCAACCCCAAACCAAACCTACACCTTGACCCTCCGAACCTCATACCTCACACGCTCCGCGTCCCTGATGAGCACCACGACGCGGCCCGCGCCGTCGTCCCAGTGGTCGAGCCTGCGCAGCTTCGGGCACTTCCACGCGAGCACCGACGCGACCTCGTCGTTCTTGCGCGCGCGGCTGCGGTCCGACAGCGAGAGCGCGAGCGACGCGCTGTCCGTGCACGCGACCTCGTAGAAGAACCGGATGCCGTGGAACGTCGTGAGCTCGGGCATCTGCGCGAGGACGCTCGCCCATTCGCCCTGTCGCATAGTGATCTAGGAGTCAGCAGCCGTCGCAGACATGCAGACAAGCATGAGCATTGAGTAGAGGAAAGGAAACGCACGAAGTTGGAGACGACGTGGTTGGGCGTCGACTTCGCGCTCGAGCCCGAGCCCGAGCTGCAGCCCGGCATTGCAGCGATGATGCTGTTGCTCGCCGACCCGCCCCGTTTCCCAATGTCGAGCCAGACCAGGCGGGGGGCACACTCCGCGAGCCTCCTCACATCCTCCATCTCGCTCCACCCCGCAAGCTCGAGCCGCCTGACTTGCGTGCCGAACGCCCTGAGGTTCTCCAAGAACACTCTGTCGCGCGGGGAGTTGCTGAGCCGGATGCCTTTCAGCGTCTCGAGCGGACGGCCGCCGTCGCCGTCGCACGGGCACATGAACAACGCGCTCGCGAGGTCCCGGCCGGCCTTGAGCTCGCGCAGGCGAGGGAGGCAGTTTGGCGGGAACTTGAACGACGCGAGGACGCCGTTGCCGTGGTTGTTCGCGCCCGTGCCGAAGGCGACGTCGAGATGGAGCACTTCCAGGCTCACGTGCGCAGCCAGGAAGGATGCGGCTGCGTCGAGGCCGGCGTGAGGCGTGCACCAGAGGTTCGTGAGCGTGAGGGAGCGCAGGGACGACCAGCGGCCGCACAGCAGGAAGTCGTCCGCGACGGGGTTGAAGAAGCCGGGAGAGTGCCGCGCGAGATAGCTGATGTCGAGGGCCTCGAGGTTCGGGCAGCTGTGCAGCATCGAGGAGATGCGCGTCAGGTCGGGGTTCTTGGACGCGCCGAATGTGCTCTTTGCGCCGTGCAGCCCGACCTTTTTCAAGTCAAGGAGCTGGGCGATGGCTAACGGTGAACGAAAGCCAAGTCTGACGAGACTTGAGTACATACCACCGCAGGGCGCTGCTTGGACTTGCGCGACACAACAGCTGTGGACGCGTCCGAGTCGTCGACAGGCAGCGCCTGGAAGATCAAGTTGTCGTTAACCTCGACCTCGCTGACGGTCTGGCACTTCACGAGGGCCGGCCAGACACGCTCAAAGGCGACGAGGGAATGGTTGCAGGACCACTTGAACGACTGCAGGGCCGTCATCCTCGCAAGAGCAGACACGACGAACCTTTCCTGCTTATCGTGCAACGCCAGCTCGTCATCCGTCGACTCCAAGTCCGTGTCCGTAGTGAGAATGCCCGAGGGTACAGCCTGCTCCGCCTCTCCCGCGCGCTCGTCGAGGATCTCGAGCCTGCGCACGTTCCGCGCCAGGGACCGGTGCACGACGAGGTGGTTCCACACGCTCAACGCGCTCGCCTTGCACTTGATAACGCGATACTCGTAGTGTCTCGGGAACACGACCGAGTACAGCCTCTTGCACGACAAAGCAAGGGCGAGAAGGTCGCGTTTCGCGTCGATGTGGAACACGATTGAGTCCAAGATCTCCGTCGGCTGGCGGGCGAGGGCGCGCTGCGACGCACACGGGGCGAGCCCGACGAACGGCTCGACGACGGTGAGCAAGTGCAGCGTGAGCTTGTGCTCCTCCGGACTGAGCTTGTACTGGCACCCGCCGAGGCGCGAGGGGAGGGCGGAGAGGAGCTTGCGGAGGACGTTGAGCGCGGTGAACGGGTCCGTGCGGTCGTACGCGGCGGGGTTGGTGTCGACGGGGTGAAGGACGCCTCCGTTGCGCCCGCCGCTGCCGCCTGCGCCGCCGCCCGACCTGGGGGCGGCTGCACGAGTGCGAGAGTGGGGAGGACGCGCTTGGGGCGCCATCGCGATGGGAGGAGGACAGCCTGGATGGGCGGGGGAGACGCGATTGTGGCGATCGCAGCCCGTGGGAGTTGTTCGGGGCCGCAGTGGTGACTAGACTTGTATGGTTAGTGCACTTGAGGGGGGTCGCAGCTATGTGGTCGTTGGTCCAGCCAAGTAGACAGAACCTGTGTGTATGTGCATCTTACGAACAGGCATGGTACATAGAGGATGGTGACCGTTCGCAGCAAGTTTGCAGAGCCTCAGGCGCCCGCACCAAGATACTTAACCTCACCTTGCGCATCGCTGCGCAGCTCAATCCCCAAAGGCACTGCTACTTGCTTGCATGTGAAGCAAATGCAACGTTTTGTGTACAAAGACTAATGTGTCTGTTATAGATGTGACCGCTGCCAACTCGAAGGTTCGGCAATCTAATGTCCTCATTGCAGGCTCAGACGTACGCACGCCACATCAAGCTGCAAATACACGAGTTTGTGCCCCCAAAGGTTCAGTTATATAGCGTGCTTTGAACATGGCCCTTCATAACGAGTGAAACACGCCCAAACTCTAACCTCGATCGCGTCGCCAACCACACGCGCCGAGAACGTGACCGTGTTCATGCCAGGCGCCTTACCCACTCGTACAGCAGTGGAAGGAAGAAAAGGCGAGCACGCACAAAAACAGTTCAACTTCACGCTCCAGCTTCGCCTGGCACCAACGCCAACGCGGAAAAACGTCGGTGATAGTGCCAGTAGCGTCTCCGTGCATCAATACTGTGGGGAGCGTTCGATAGCGAGCCGTGGCACATGGCTCATCGAAGCCAGGTGCCAACTGCGCACATGCATATGGAGACTCTGCCGACCTAGACTTTTAGCCTGCGCGTGGTACGGAAGGCCAACGCTGATCGATCCGACGTTCGCGCGGAGGTGAAGTCAAACCTTCGCCCTCGAGGCGGACCGGCGGTAAGTACTAGTACTAGAGTAAGTACTGTGACTGGAGGCTCTTCCGATTCTTGTCTTCGACGCACGCCTGTCAACGTCAGAAGTTCGAGAACCAGGCTGAGGAAGCTCGTGTTTGATGGAGGCGTCCCGCCCAAGGCCACAGCGAGAGAAGAGTGAGGGAGAGAGGAAGTCATTAAAACCTACAAACAAACAAACCACCATCCATCCGTGCCAAAGTAGAAGGGAAGCCAGTACGTCCATATCCTACACAGTACAA
This sequence comes from Lentinus tigrinus ALCF2SS1-7, assembly GCF_003813185.1. Taxonomy (NCBI): domain Eukaryota; kingdom Fungi; phylum Basidiomycota; class Agaricomycetes; order Polyporales; family Polyporaceae; genus Lentinus; species Lentinus tigrinus. The sequence continues at coordinate 279,738 of NW_027137931.1, forward strand.
GTAACAAGCAAGGTCTGTATGTATGTATGTATCCCAGGTTCCAAAGGTCATCGATCATGCAGTAACGAGAAGAGGTCCGGTCCTCCACCACGTAGCCACCGTCGTACGTTACGTTACGTTACGTCAATACATTATACACCGTCGTGCGCGCCCCCTCATGAAATAGCATAACTTTCCGTCGTGACTCGTGAGCCGGTAGAGCGAGTGCAGTGAATGCGTACATTAACCGCGTCCGGAAACGCGTCCAATCCCAAATCCCAAACAAGAGCTCCTCCACACCAATGCCATCCACGCATCATCTCCCTGTCGGGTCCTCACGGCAAATAAGGCGAAAAAGGCGAAAACAGGCGAAAGTCACAACCTACGCCTTCACGTCCCCAGGGCCATTATCCACGCTCGCCTTCTCAATGGACGACTCCTCCGCCGCCGCCGCCGCCGCGGGAGCCGGGCCGGGCGCATGCCCCAGCTCCGCCGCCTCGCGCTTCAGATCGTCCACATAGTCCATATGCTCGTCGTTGTAGTTCGTCTCCTTGACCGTGTGCAGGACGACGAGCGCGAGCGGGAACGACGCGAGGAGCATGAGCCACGACGCGAGGTGCTCGTTCAGGAACGGCGTCGCGACGGCGTCCATGCCGAACGAGCCGGCCGAGCCGGCGGATTGGAGGGCTTTGTAGAGCCCGGCGTACCGCGCGAGCTTGAAGGGGTCGTTTGTGAGCGCGGACATGATCCAGTATGCGAGCGCTTGGTAGCACGCGTCCGCGAAGTAGTCTGCAAGGCAGCGCAAGCAAAAAGTCAGCATCGACGAACACTAGGAAACGACACAAGAAAAGAGGAAGAGGACGTACAGAAGAAGTAGAGCGCGCCCTTGCCCTTATAATTGGAGTCGTGGTAGTTGATGCGGTTCGCGCGACCCGCCGTGACGTCCTCACGCGTAAACGTGACCTGCCACGAGAGCCCGACGGCCCAGACGATGATCGTCAGCACGGTGACGACCGCGAGCCCGAGGTAGCCGCGCGTGCGGCGGTGGAACCACTTGAGGTCGAGCACGCAGTACCCGATGACGAGCGCGCCGACGATGGCCCCCGCGCCCTCGAGCGCGGCGTTGAGCGCACGCGTCGGGCCGTCGAAGCGCGCCGTGTTCACTGCGCCCTGGTACGCGTAGAAGTAGTTCGAGGCGAAGAACATGGGCGCGAGCGCTAGAGACGGAATTAGGACAGGTGATCCCATCGTGAGCAGTGAGCATGTGGTGTGCGCTGTCAGTGTCAAAAGTACGACGTACCGAGCAGACGCCAGTCCTTGAAGAGACGGGCCATGCCGACGACCTCCTCGTGCGGCTTCGAGGCGGCCTCAAGCTTGACGATGGTGCCATCGGAACGGATGACGCGGTTGGGGGGCAGGATCAAGAACGACGAGGCGACACCGACGAAGATGATCACCAGGAAGGCCTGCAGCAGTGGACGGAAGGGGGACGTGGGTGTGTGAGAAACCGCACTCGGGCGGAACAAAGATGTTCAGTTCAATTAATTGGGTACTCACGATGTATGTCGACGTCGAGACCGCGGTGAGGCCCCCAGACCTGATGTTGATGGCGAGGGCGATGATGGAGCCGATGAAGGAGCCAAACTGGAAGATGGCCCAGAAGACGGCGAACGCCTTGCCCTTGTCCTTCTCGAGCGGGTAGGACATCATGATCGCACCCTGCGCGGACCAGAGGAGCGCGGCGGAGACACCGAGGAGTGCGCCGGCGAAGATGACGAACCAGCCCGTGCCTTGCGTCTGGTAGCTGATAGTGATAGAGAGGTCAGCATGTTTGCTCCTAGTGGGAATAGAGCAGGGACGTGACGAGATAGCAAGATAACATAGATCCGCATGTCAGGGTCCGGTGCGGACGAGCGAAGGCCATCCGACGCAACGGAGCCTCATAATGGGATGAACGGCGAACGAAAGAAGTTATCCTTGCTCCGGATACTGGTAAGAGCGCGCCGCTCAAGGTGAAACTTCCGAACGGCACATTGTGGAGAAGTGGGACGCTGGCGAGGGTACCGGACCGCATAGCGTTCACGATAACACGGCGCAGTCATGTCAAAATCGAGACCCAGCAATTGCATCCCCGGGATCACGAAAATGTCGGTGCAGTACGTGATGCGTTCCCTCTAATGCCACGATCTGTCAAGTTGGCGACGGAGGAAGTAGCAGCACGAGGGATGCGCGACGGCCATGAAGCTACCGATGCAGGGACTGCATGCGTATGACCCAGTGGCAGCCCGACATCACGGAGGCTCGCACACGCGCGGGGAAGAGGGGAACCATCCCGGAGATGGGGCGGGCCACGGGCTCAAAGAAACTCGAGCAGATCGGGGAAAGAAGGCAATGTGGCAGGGATACGCAGGAAATGAATGGAAGGGAGATAAGACGTACCACCAGAGGGAGCCGACGTAGAGGGCGTAACCGAGCGTACCGATGAAGAGGGTGAGGCGAGGGCCGAGGACTGGAGGCGAGCATCGGCAGTCAAGTCAGGGCAAGGACTAGTCAGTCGAGGCTGCGGATAACGAGAGGAGAAAGGACAGGCACGTACGGTTGCTGATACCACCGCTGACGAGACCGGTGACGGCGAAGCAGCCGTAGAGGACACCGTTGGAGGTGTCGGAGAGCGCAATGTTGCTAAGACCTCCAGCACCCAAGTTGGAGACTGCACTGAACATGCCGACAGTGGCAAAGCTAGAGGCAAGAGATGCATGAGATGGATTATAGAGCACGGAACGGGTTGGGATGCTGACCAGGTAATGCCGACGAGGACAACCTGCGTCATGGGCGTGGTGTACCATACCGGTAGCTGAACCATTGCGACGCCGAGGAAATGCTCGAGTGCGAGCAGAGAGGTGGTGGCTGGTAGCGGGGCGGATGCTCGACGGGCATGGCAGGCGTCCGAAGGTTCTTATAGTTTGAGTGGGTGGAGGCGAGAAGATAAGTGCATCCACATGGTCCACGGCGGCGTGACCGCGCTGCCATTGATGCGGGCGTGACACCAGGCCTGGTGGTCCCATACGCTCGTTCCTCCCACTCGGCTTCGCGAGTCCTCCTTCCAGCCACGATCCAACTCTGTTTTGTTCAGATGACCTTCAAACGCTGCTCTTCCATGCTGTCCCCCGACGTCTTCTCCATCTCGCACGCACACCCTGCCGACTCGGACCTGCGAACGCACCTATGTAATTACTGTATTGCTCCCACCATCTTCGCCCTGATGCGCCCCGCCGCGCTCCCGCAGCGCACGGCTGCACAAACGTACCTGAACTAGCAAACGCTACAGAAGCAGATAACGATAGCCGCAACCGTGGTGTACATGTACCCTCATGAGCGCGTACCGGCGAACACATGCACCCGCCCAAGACCACCTTGTGTCGCTCCAGCCACCTGTGCTGTTCGCAGCTCTCGTTTTGCGACCCGCCATCGTTTCTACTCCCCGCGTAACACTCTGAGTCTGGGATCCGCGACATCCCCACCCCACTGCCCATCGCCATCACCATACTATTCTCATCCAGCACCGCCATGTGGGGCTCGCGGCCGTTCGCGGCAGGGCGCAGGCCAATCTGCTTTCATATGGCGGTCACAGTCGCGCTGTGCACCTATGCTCCGTCGACACCGGTCCCGGGGAACGATGCTCCGTTGGCCTAACGTTGTCTCGCCCCTCTGGTCCGCCGCTGCAGGCGGCATATACTTGGAGAGCCGCGAGAAATACTGAAATACTTGGGGAAGCCCGATCTCGACAAGTGGTGGCACTGCCTGCGAAAGAATATGGAGGCACGAGATCCCCGCCGGCCAGATGGCCATGCAGATTTATCAAGGCACCCCGCCCGCATGCCATCTTTTGCGGTCACACTCGTCCACTCCACAACGCCCGCGTGCATCCCCATGTCGACCTCGCGTGCGCGAAATTGTTTCGACTCTGGACGGCTGATACAGTAGCCAGCTGTTGCGCTATTAAGTAACAATAGGTACGCTCCCCTTCTCAGATTTTCTGCTCTGCCAGCGACGTCTGTATCACCCGTATCGGCGTGAAGCATGCACTCGGTGAGTCATCTCGTACCAACCGTGCTAGTTGCCTTGTTGCCGGTACCTGGCGAAGCCTAATAAGCACGCCGTTATCTCAGCCTTGAGGGCCTTGAGGTGCAAACTCCTCGCTGTGGCTCACGCTACTAACTAGCCACCAATCCTGCACCAATCCCAGCCCGGACCCGGTCCGAACCCGCCGGCTTGGACTTGATTGCAAACCAAAGGGTACCGATAGGCCATGCATGGGCTGAGATACGAGGCTGGCCCCTGGACGTGGAGGTCCATGGTCAAAGTGCCACCGTACCTTGATCCCGATGCCCGCGACACGTCACAGTTGTGGACAGTATGCACTTAGTACAAGCCCGTTGAAGCCAAGCGATGCCACTGAGTCTTTCTGGAATCTCTACGGAGGTTTGCAAGCTGGATCATCAACCGCGTACATACATACTCTGTCAACTGTCAATTGGGTGGACAAGTCCGATCGTGATATGGTCCTGAGGTTAAGACGCGGTCCGCTACGCCACGCCTCTCGAACTTTCCTGGCCATGAACTATAACTTGCACATATAAGGCAGAGGAAAATGAGTCGAATCCGAACTTGACTAGGGCTTCCAACTGCAACCCAGGAACCTGGGGCTACTCGGGACTGAGCGGGGGGGATCTCAACGGTTATCCTGCACTAGGGTCTTCGGGAGCTCCGAGTAAGTATCTACGAAGACGAAGTATTCACGTTCTCCCGCGAAGTCGGGATCCCGTAGAGCATAAGCACCTGATCATTCACATTAGGACTGTGAGGGATTAAGACTACGCATAGAGCTGTGTGCGTCCCGGTCAACTATAGATACAGTACTTGGTATACATTTTACATCGTGTTCTTCCATTTTTCTGCGGCCTTTTGCATCCCCAAGACGAGCACCGAGGCACGTCCATGTCTTCATCTCCATCTCACCATCCACGCCAACTCAGCCTACCAACTCAGCCCCTTCACCCGCCCCTTCACCCAAACATTCTCCAGCGGGACCGCCCACACGCCCGGGACCTCCTTCCCCTCCCCCTCCCCCTTCTTCCACTCCATAACCAAATCCTTCGCCTCCACCGGCGCAACATTCGGGCCCCGCGTCCCGACGGTAATATGCAGCCGCTGCTTGACCTCCTCCCCCAAGCCCACCACGAACTTCACCGCAGCCTGCTGCGCCTCCGCGTCGTCCTCGTCCGCCGACGCAGCGAGGTCGACGACCGTGCACGCCATGATCCGCTCGTTCCACACGACGTGCCCCAGGCGGAAGGACAGCAGCGGCGGGCGGGTGAGCGCGCTCAGGGCCCGGCACCGCTCCCACAGCGCACCCTCCGCGGGCACGGAGAGCGTCTTGGAGTGCACGAGCGTGACGTGCGGCCGCGACTGGACGCGCTTCTCGAGCACGAGCTTGTCCCAGAACTGGAGCGCCGTGCTCGGGAGCTGCGACTGGGCCGAGGCGGCGGAGATGGCGGACCCGACGACGGAGTTGAGGTCGACCTCGGCGAGGATGCCGTAGTACCGCGGGGCGGGGGGCGCCTTGGTTTTCTTGGGAGTGCCTTGCGCCTGCTCAGCCTTCTCCTTCTGTTGCTTGTTCCCGCCCTTGGCCCCCCCTGCAATGCCGTTTGCGTTTGCCTTTCCCTTCCCGTCTACCTTCTTACTTGTGATCTTGGGCTCGTACGCCCTCGCCGCCGCAAGCGCCATGCCCATCTTCTCCGCATCCGGCTGCGGCAGCCCGAGGTACTTGACGACCGCCCCGACCGCGCGAGAAAGCGCGTCCTCGAGCGGCTCCTCGACGTCCATCGCGACGACCGCGTCCGCCTCCGAGTCCGCGAGCTCCTCGGCGTTCTTGAGGAACTGCCAGACGACGTCCTCGTGCGACTTGTGCTCGTCCGCGACCAGCGACTGGTGCTTCTCCCCGCGCGCCAGGATGCGGTCCCCGCAGATCCGGTGCACCGTCGCCGGCGGGATGTCGAACGACCAGTAGAGCGCGAGCAGATGAGCGGGCGGGTCGAACTTGTTCGCCGCGTCTCGGAGCTGCTCGCGGTGCTGCTTCAGGTGGTTGTTCCTGTGCGTGTGTGTGGTTAGCGTGCTGTGGACTGCGAGGGCTCAGACGCGGATGCTCACTTGTCTGCGATGACGACGTCGTGCGTCTTGAGCGCGTCCACGACGTTCCTGATGAATATCGGCGCTGGTTTCTTGGCCTTAATGTCGTCGCTCTGGACATGGCCGAACCCGAAGAGGTACGCCAGCGCGACTGCGATCGTCGTCTTGCCTGTCAACCTAACTCGTCAGCATGCGCCAACGACAACAAATCACGGTAACACGCACCGACACCAGGAATCGCCACCGGGACGATGATAGTCTTGCCAGACTTCATGTCGACGTCCTTGCGCACGCCCGTCTCCTCGGGGACCACCTCCGCCGCATGCTCCGCCTTCCTCCCCTCCTCGCTCTCCATCCACCGCAGGAACCGCTCCCGCGTCGCGATGATGCCCTTCCCCTTCGCGAACTCCGCAAACTGGCTCTTGTCGCGCTTGATCTCCGCAATGACCCAGCGCACGTACAGCTTCGTCTCCGCCCGGCGCATCTTGCTCTTCGGCACGTTGCCCTCGCTCGCGCCCTTGCTCAGCAGCGCCTTCGTCACCTCGCGCCAGTCGCGGTACATCATGTACGGCTCGTCGAACTTGACCTTGAAGAAGAACGAGCTCCCCGCGGGGTACGGCGACGCCGACACCGGCTTGCCGCCCTTTGTCGGCGGCTCGGTGACGTGCGTGCGCACGACGAACCCCTCGATCGGCTCGTTGTTCCAGCTGCCTTTGCGCCCGATCTCCTCGGTGAACGCTTTCACCTCTGGGATCGTCTGGAGCACGGTCGAGGGCGTGGGGATGAAGCCCCACTCGCGCGCGAACGCGTCGACGACGTCTTGGTGCTGCGTGTGGAACGCCTTCGTGCACGCGTTGAGACCGTGCAGATGCAGACCGGTCTTCTCAGGCGGGTAGGGGAGGACGTGCTCCTCGAACGAGTCGTCGCAGAGCTGTGTGTTGAGTCAGAATCACCCTAGTCTTCAAAAACCGACAGACGGACCTCGGCGACCGCTGTCCACTGCTTGTCCCAGAGCGTCTTCGCGAGCTCTTCTTCGGTCTTCCCGGCCGCAGCGAGGTGCTTGCCGAGCCACCGCTCGCCGACTTGCGCGTGGCTCTCCGTGTCGCTGCCTTTGATTGCACCGAGAGAGTGTTTGGAGGTCACGAGGAGTTTGCTGGGAGTGAGCGCGGCGATGAAGATGATGCACCCGTTGGACTTGAGCGTGAGGATGTACGGGGCACGCGTGTGCGATTGGAGAGATTCCCACTGCGAAGAAGCACGCGTCAGTACTGCGTTCAGTTGCGCGATCGACAGAATGAGTGGAGTGTCCCAGCGAGATGCAGAACGCTAATCTCGAGCCCAGACGGTGCAAAACAGGGCAGGAAATGGCACAGAACAGGCCGTCTGGTGAAATTCGCGGTTGCCGCCTGGAACTGACAGCTCGCGCTGTCTGCAATCCAATCCATGCTTTCTGCCTCCCATAGCATGAGTGTCGGGTTCGCCAACTAGCTCGATGTCCTCCATGAACGTTCGCGCGATGACCAAAACCAAGTCGCGACGACTCCCGAGTGTACGCCGGTACGGCACCGTGTTGGCCATCGCGTGAATGCTTGTAGTATCGACGGTGAGGTCCATGCAGGACCACAACATGTATTGGTGCGCATATGACGGAGGACGGGGCAGAGTCCCGTACAGGACACAGGTCTGCACAAGGGGTCGGGCTCAAGAGGAGGCCGCACGCCACCACGAACGTCACTAGAGGAGAACGTCTGAGCGACTGGGATGCTTGTCCGCAGACGAAGATCACAAGCTTAGACGCTACGCCACGCCGACATGCCTTGCGGCGAGTCAAATGCGTATGGCCGTAGGCACCAACCATCCTGCGGAAACCCGTGACGGATACGGGTATGGATGGGAGATTGGCTACCCGTGTAGGAAGAGCTACGCTCTCTGAGACCCATCCTGAGTCCAAGAATGCGAGCTCTCCATGCAAACCCGCCCGTCTACCCTACCTGTTCCCCACCGGTGCTATGCCCAGACCTGCGAGCATTCGCAGGGAGGGAACGAGTACGTGAACAGGACAATCATAGCACGACGGCAAGCACGGGGGCTACGCTGAGAGGGAAAGTGAAGTATCGTCGCAGCCAAGCGTCGATGGAGGAACGGTTTCCATTAACATGGAGACGGGAAAGACGGAGCTGCTCTATCGGTGCAGAGCGGAACTCGTGACGTCTACATAGCAAGGATATCGGCCCTTTGTCCGGCGGATTGTCTGACGGACAGTCGATCTGACGTTCATAGACCGCCTATACCGTCGGGTTTCGAGACAAGCCGGACGCAGTGCATGCGCATATACGCACAGGCGTACTGGCTGCTAGTCAAAAACCAGACAGTATAGGCGATCTCTACCAGGGTTACCGAAAAAGGGAATGGACAAGAACCCAGACAGAAACGCGACCCGACTCTGCCTCCGTTCTGTGCTATTTCCTGTCCCGTTTTGGATGGTCCTAACCGTCGGGTTTCGAGACTACTGGATGCAAGGATATAGGTGTAACGTATCCACGGTACCCAACGGGGAGATAGATAGAATTGGCACTCACCGTAGTCCACGGCACCTCTCCGATGTTGAAAAACTTGTCATACCCTCGCGCGACGATGCGGTTCTTCGTCTCTCCGGACGCGGTCTTGACGTCCTGCGTGAAGAGACCGCGCGCGAGGGTAGGGAATGGCGAGGGGATGTCGTAATACTTGAATTCGTTCATCTTCCAGCTTCGCACTCGGATGCTGCGGTCGGCAGGGGCTTCGTACTCTGTCGACCGAACGAGCTTGGGGGACTTTTTCGAGAGTCTCTTGAGGGCATCGATCAGGTCAGAATCCTCGTCCTGGAGCTTGAGAGAGGAGAAGAGCTGGGTGAGCTCTTCAGAGGGCTCAGGCTTTTCCGAGCCGGCGACCAGAGGGGGAGAGGCGGCGTGGGGTGGCTCGGACATGCTGACTTGCGTTTGTTTTCGTTTGGCGTGAGTGATGTAGAGTGTTCGAGTAACTACAGCAGAGCGCAGAAGTAGCAGAGACGTAGAAAGGGCCCTCGAGCTTGGTGGAGGTTTGAGGGAGATGGAGGGGAGGAAGCGGAGCGGTATGGTGAAAGAAGCTAGGAGACTCGCACGAAGAGTCTGGGCGACTCGACGTGCTGCAGCTGTTATAATTACTCTACCTTCAATACTTGCTGATTCGACGGTGGGCGTCGAGTGATTGCGAGCGTAAAGGGGGGTACGCGAGTCAATTCTGTGATGATGGTCTCTTGCAAGTCGCGCGCGGTGGCGGCGGCGGCTCCGAGCTCGCACCCAGCGCGAAGCGGGCGAGGCGTCTTGCTTCTTGTCCGTCACCACTCCTACTATCTACCTCTGCGCGGAAAGTTGCTCTGTTACGATCCTGGGACGTCCTTGCTGGCTGGAAGCTCGGGAATCTCTAGCGACTCGGACTCACTAGCCTTGGTTACGACCATACTTCACGCCTAACACAACCCGGAAGATACCATTGGACCTCGGAGGATACCCGTCGGAGAAATATGGATGATGAGACTGCAGAGATAGAGCTGGTGAGTCCGTATATTTTTCTTGCGGCGCAAGCGTGCCAACTCGGCCCCAGCTGGAGCAGAACCTGAACAAGACGAGGCAAATCTCGCAGCGGATGACCTGTGAGTAACCCTGGTTACATATCGTTTGCGCTCGGACGAGCAGAGGTCCTTCGCGTGCACTTCGATTACCTTCTCTAATTGCCACAAGAGATCCATCCTATTCGCGCAGGAGAGGACTCGGGGCAGGTCTGCGTGTGGCATCTCTTACGACTAATATCTGTGTCTATGCAGCCTCGGCACGAGGGCGTACTACACAGGTTTAGTAAGGGCAGTGAGAGGCTTACCCGTAAGAGATGGACGCGAGTGCGGTCTCTCAAGACTCCTACGGGGCCGCAGGAAGGCATCCAAGTCGCGAAGAGCTCGCCTCGTATGGCATTCTGAACGTGCTCATGAGATAGGGAAGGGGAGAGGAAGAATAGCCTCCAGCTGCGTCAGAAGCAAGGCTGTCGACGAGGCTCGTGCCGCTTCGGGTTCCTCGTACCTCAGCCATGGTCCTGCCTTAGACGCAGCTAGAGGCAGAGGAGAAGATATATATCGAAAGTGAGAACTATGTATTGCCGAATTTGCGAGACACAACAACCGCCTGGAAGGAGCTATCATCTCCGTTCCTTGTCGCCGTCTGCCAGTCAGTGCGATTGACCAGCGCACGGAGAGTGCACGCACCTCGCGACAGGTTCAACGATTCAATCGAAGAACTTCTTCCATCATGTGTGCAGTGTTTCAGATGGTAGTGGACGAGTCTCCAACGGCCACGCGCGACAGTACACCAAGTCTACTTCTGACGTAGCGACTACTCTCGGATGGCTCGCATCCGCGATGCGCAGACTTAGCGAGTTAGACTCTGAGTTGCGAATTATACGTCGGTGAAAGGCGACTCACTGTCTTTGACTATGGTCTCATAGCAACAAGCAGACAAAATATGAATCTCATACAGCTATTCTTCGACAGCAATACTGTCCAGCTTCGATACCCGCCTAGTCAAGCTCGAGAAGTCCATTTTGCCCTTGTACACCTCAACACAGGTACTTACGAGAAGGGCGAACAGTACGTGCCTACTCCATACCTTCTGTCTATGATTCACCACATGTCCTTCAAGACATCGATAGTGCTCTGCTGAAGATCGACGAGATTGCGAGCTACCATGAAGGTGTTGCCGCGGAGGAAGCCTTGATCCTGCGAGGGTGAGTATCGGTAAAGATTGAAGCATAAGCAGTACGAACTCACTTGTGTGTCCAGCCCGCAGCCGAACCAACTGACCGCATACACCGAGGTGCTTGAGCGCATGAATGCGAGCGTCGCGTTCAACAGTGCCGACTCGCGAGATAAGGTCCGGATTCTACCCACAGGCTTACACCTCACTCTGAACGACTGTCTCACAGGCACGACTTGTGGAGAGCGGCGCGAAGAAACTCATCCAACTCTATACGAAGCTCGTAGCAGAGGGGTCATCTGGCGTACCTCCCGGAGGCTCGGAGTTCTCTTCAGTCCCGTTCCCTGCACACTTGCTCGTCACGCTCAGACCTCTCGTCGCTTTCCTCCGCACCCTCCCTCTACCCGCGACGTATCCATCGCATCCTGCAGCACCTGGTATCCAGTCCGCACTCAAGGACGCACAGAAGGGTTACGGCGACATGCGCGGCGCGTGGGTGCGCAAGTGCCTGGAGACGTTCGGGAAGCGCGTCGTCGATCGAGCTGAGACGATCGACGGCGTCGCTGCCGGCCAGGAAGTTGGGAAATGGACGCGGGACCTCCTCAGCGTCGCGAACGTGCGTCTTCGTTCTACCTGTATGTCGCACCGTTCGACTGATCGCCCACCGCGCAGGAGGAGTACAGCCTACTCACCGAGCTTGCCCCTCTCAACTCTCCCAACGCTCTCAGCTCGACATACGCCACCCTCATCACGCCCCTCACGACGCTCTTCACCTCGACGCTTGGCTCGCTCGGGTCCCTGATCAAGCGTAACCTGAACAAGAACACGTTCCTCGCACTCTCCGCGTACGCGTCACTCAGCCCATACCAGACTCCGTGGACGGAGATCATGTCGAAGCGCGCGGACCGGAAGGACAACGAGCTCAAGGAGGGCCTTCATTCCATCCGCGCGTCGTGTCTCAGGAGTTTCCCGGAGTTCCTTGCAGATATCCGGATGGCGGGCCTAGGGAAAGGTGGGGAGCCAGGTGCGGGCCTCGCGGAGTTCACGATCTCGGTGCGTAGCGGCCTGTATGCTGCTAGCTTGAGCGCTGACATTGTTTATACCTAGACTGTGACGTTCCTGGAGCGACTGCTGGCTGTGAAAGAAGCCGCCGCATCTGCGCTGCTCACGCTCGGTGATGGCAACTGGAGGATGGGCGAGGGCACGCAGGTTGGGAAGACCAAGCCCGCCGAAGTCGACGAGAAGACCGTCGTCGAGCATTTCAGCTGTATGTCCTCCTCCTGCCTTGTCTCTCGCCTTGACTGACACACCGCGCGCAGACGACGTCGTGAACGCCGTGATCCAGTCGCTCCTCGCGCTCTCGCGGATGAGCAAGCGCCCCGCCTTCGGCGCGATCTTCCTGCTCAACAACATCTCCTTCCTGCGCACGCAGCTGCTCGTCGAGCGCTCCGCGATCACCGCGATCCTCTCGCCGCCCGCGCAGGAGCTGCTGAACAGCAACTTCCGCATGGCCAAGGCGGGCTACTTTGACGCGAACTTCTCGCCGCTGCTGCAGACGCTCATCGACGAGAAGGACAAGGGGAAGAGCGCGGTAAAGGAGAAGTTCAATCGGTTCTTTGATTTGCTCGACGAGGTCACGGAGCGACACCAGATGGCGCGGGTGCTGTCGGACGACCCCGAGGGCCGGGCGCAGGTCGCGGACGAGGCGGTGAAGCTCGTCGTGCCGTCGTTGCAGAGGTTTATTCAGAGGAACTTGGGGAAGGAGTTTAGCAAGAGTGAGTGTGCTGGCCGTCCGTCTTTTCACATGAGCTGATCGTGCCTCCGTCTCCTATTAGACCCGCAGAAATGTAAGAACAAACGGCGCGCGGCAACACGGTGAATCAGAGCTGATGATGTTGTGCAGATATCAAGATGCCCCCGGAAGATGTCGAGAACCTCATCAAGGGCTTCTACTCGTGAGTGGTTGTATTGCCATGCTGCGCTGTCCCTTGCTCACGCTGCATGTCTCCAGTGGCGGACCAAGCACACTCCCTCTACCTCCTGCCCCAGAGAAGCTCACGAACACGCTCCTGCAGCAGGCCGGGTGGGGATGGTAAATTGAATCCCGGTTTCTGCACTGCGGCATACGGTCGATATCCTGTTGTACAACATACGCTAACTTATGCATTGTCCCTCTCGTCGTCGTACGCTGTGCGAATCTCCTTGCTGAGCTCCCGAGTGTCGTCTCGGTGCAGTAACGCCATGTCAAACCTCTCCTCGTCGCTGCTCGGCTCGTTGTCGGGGATCCAGTAATTCTCTCCATATCCCAGCAGGAGTTCCTGGCCTGCCTCGACCTTCGTGGCTAGGGGATATCAGGACTGTTGGTTAGTACGCAGCCCGAATGGCAAGCGGAGAGCGTGGACTCACTCGTGTAGAGCATGATGCGTCTGTCCCCGTCCACAATAACCGCTGGGCAAGGTGGGTATCAGAGTTAGTCACGAACCACTGTCAGGGATACAGCGAGGGCGAATGGGAAGCCCACTCACTGCGCGCTGCGACATTGAGCAGTTCGGTCGCACCTCTCGAGTCGTTCAAGGATCGCGTCGGGTTGCCGGCTGTCGCAGCGTCGAGGAGCATGGTCGAGCCCGTCCTGCTTTCATCATTGTCGTTGTCTTCGCTGTCAAGAGTGTACAGATAGTTCCGCTTGCGGTGTCTGTGGATCTTGCGTTCCGCCCTGTCGAACCTGGTCGCGAGCATGAGATTGGCACTCGGGACTAGTACTCGCTTTTACTGAGGCCACCGGCGGGTTCACAAGACGGGAAGATGGAGGATAAGGAAACGTACCTCCTCCGATCCTTGGGGTCATGGAGCGCGGGGAACATCTCGGCGGTGTATTCTGTGATGAGCGGATTGAGTACGAGTAAGCTCTAAAACAGTCGGGTGCATACCGTACGTACCTCCCAAGTAGGTGTCTTTGGCGAGATTCTTCTGCGCGAATGCGCCAAGGCCGTATGATCCTTGCGAGACGGCGATGGCCTGAGATGAGACCATCCTGTCAGTCGGTACACATGAATCTGAGAGGTACGCAAGACGGACCGGTTGTATTTCGCGCTGCATGGGCATGAATTTGCAGAAATGCTTGAGGCTGCCTCGGTACTCCTGGTTCCTCGCTGCAGAGGGGATGACTCAGCAAGGCCAGCACTGGACGCCGCTGCGCGGGATATATAGCGAGGTTCTTACTGTGCGAAGTAGTAATCCTCGCCCTGTCGGTCAGAGAGTCAGCGTGAGCACTCTGAGATTTGCGGACGCCCTCATACGCGGACATACTTATTATACTTGAGCTTGGGGCGGATGCAGAAATCAGGGCTGCACTCCCAACCATTGGCGTGACACGGACAATGTGTCTTGCAGATGCCATGCTTGCAGGAACAGCCTCCCCGCATCGCGCCTGTGCATTATCGCGTCAGTAAAGGGGTCGGGCATGCCTCGCGTGGAGAACTGACAACGTGCGGCGCAGCTGCATCGCCTGCTGCATCGTCTCCTGTCTCTGGCGCATGTGCAGATTGTGACTTTGCAGGGTCCTTCGTGGTTACAGAGATACGGGTCAAGCCTGTGATTGCATGCTATGAGTGGTGGCACCGTCAGAGCCAGGATCTGCGGGACGTCTTAACTGTTCTTTTGGTTCTATGCCATCGTCGCCTGCATATTGAGGAATAGAGGAACTCTCCGTGGGGAGCAAGAGCAGCCGGTGGTGATATACCTGCAGATTACGGCGTGCCGCGTCAGCACGCGTTCGACTCCTGTGGTGCAGCCGAGGGTGGAGACACTGACATCCCGGCAGTCAACGCGACAGAGACTCGCGAGTTTGCACATAGGGGCATCGGGGAAGAGCTTGAGCACATCGCAGACATCGCTGTTGACGATCAGCGGGTCGTCGTCCTGACGTAAGCATGTTCATGGTGCCTCAGATTGGGTACGAGTCCATATGTCGACGATACGTACTGTGACATCCTGCTCGGATCGGTAGCAGTTCGCATGACAACTTGGACTAGCCCTGTTTGCCTGTCTGGTATACATCGCCTCTTCATACTCCGCGTTCGCCTTCCTATGCCTGACATGCGTCAGAGGAGCTTTAGGGTGTTCTGTAGTAATCAACGATAATCACTAAAGCATGGCTGCGACTCGGAGAAGGCTTGCTTACTGTGCATCGTACACAACGCTTCGACGCAGTTCGTGCTGCGACAGAACACTGAATCGCTGGAGCGAACAGATTTCCACAAGGATGGCAGTTGGGTCCCTTGCTTCGATACCGTTCGAATGATGTTCAACTCATCCGTTGGGACGGCGGTGCCCCAACGAAGGAGGTCGCTATGCGCAATGAAAGTCTCAACAAATGTCAGATATACAGCAGCGGAGCCGTGCATACCGCTTCTGTAGAGTCGAGAGCAACCCGGCGCTACCGGTGACCATAGGATAGAAGGGGATCTGCTGTTCATCTATCGACATGAGAGACATCCCTGCATTGTGCAGGGACCACGTTGCATGTAGCGCGATGAGTTTGACTGAACGTTGACACCCACCGTCTTATCTTCAGGGGCGGATACGAGAGACAAAGTAGAAATAACTCACAGTCGACGTCGTACCAGGACGTCTGCCAAGCGAACGTGTCATACAGAGCACTGTATGCAGCCCCGTGAAACCCAGGTTCATCAGCGTACGGGATGAATTCCAATATCTGCTGATCGCGGCGGCTGGAAATACTCCGTATGGCGGGCGTGCAGGACTCATATTCTGGATATGCGAAGCTTGATATGAGAACGGTGCAACTCAGACAGTCTATCTGAAGACAGTCGGAATCGTCCAGGTTCGAGTATGAAATAGGTACGGATTGGAAGAGCCCGCGGGACACAACTGGAGAGTCAACTTGCACCGGCCCTGTGGCATCTGACGAATCCTCCAAAAGCCGGTCGGAAAGCGCGAGATTTATACAGTAGACAGGGGCTTGCAAAGTGTTCAGTAAATCCCCGCAGTACCCTGGGTCGCAATCATAGAAGGCCTGCCATGCAGTGCGGTATGCCTCAGTAATCATTTGCGGCACACGCAGATGTTCGAGGACACGTTGCGCGTACAACCACTCACGCCTACTAACTTCATCCGCATCTTCTTCCATATAACGCAGTATCGTTGATAAAGAGACCAGGGGATTGAAGAGAGCGAAGAGCGTTGGAGAGGAGAACGAGTCAAACGGGCAGGCTCCGTCGACGTGTCTTAGCCAGGGTGTGACCAGGCGTGACATTGTGATCGGGTAACGCAGCGAAAAGCCATCCCAGCTTGAAGGTGAACCTCCTCGAACTCAAACTCCGACCTCAGTTGCGTCTCATGAATGCTGAAATTTAAACCTCGATATTCTTGGGCTGCAAATTCTCCTCTGGTGCTCACGCAATCTACGAGTCGCAGTCATGGCTAGCCGGCCTCACGTAAGTGCTTTTGAAGTCGGCCATGGCACTGTCGCGGGAATACTAATCGCTATGACCAGAGACTGTTGTCATGAGTACTTCCGGTCGCAGCCTCGTCTAAGCTGGTCGATGTTGTTGGTTTTCTGCTTATGGCAAATCGACATGTATGACCCTCGGGCAATCGCCGGTCGCCGAGGGTATCCCCGACCCCTGCTCTTGCCATCGAGCGCTCGTTGCACGATACCACCTTCCACATCGCGCTTCGGCCACCAGAGGTTGAGTGTTATTAATACAGAAGATGACCTGGCCTGCGTATGTCTTCTGTGCCAATACTGGATTCTCACTTGACCCGCAAGTCCCCGCCGAACCTCGATGACTGTTGCACAAGAGAAGTATGGGCAACGCGTAAGAAACCCTCGGTGTCCGACTCTATTTATTATATGCTTTGTAGCCGCTCCTTGCGACTTTAAAAGGCCGGGATCTCGACACTCTCGTATTAACATTGAACTTCGACTTTCCTGCCTCTCCAGCCTCTCTACCGCAATAACCAGCCATGTCCATCTCTCTCCCTGCCTTGATCCTAGTACGTGTTTAGCTTGTTTCATCCCTCTGTGAGGCTGATTGGCAGGACGTGACTGCAGGTTACTGGGGCGTCCGGCTTTCTTGCCAGCCACATCGTGACGCAGTTGCTCGATGATGGCTACCGTGTCCGGGGGTGAGAAACTTCCAGCTCGCATTTACACTAGTCGGCTGAGCCCGAAGCAGCACCGCACGTGGTGGCAAGATCGACCTTCTCCGCGAACACTTCAAGTCCAATCAGAACTTCGAAGCCGTGAAGATCGACGACATAGCAACCAGCGACTTTTCCGCCGCCCTCAAAGGTGCGTTCAATGTCTCTATGACAAACAGAGCACTGAGTATAACCCTCGACCATCCTTTGCAGGCGTCGATGCAGTCATCCATGCTGCCTCGCCCCTAGTTGGGAAGGCGGCTCCTGTCGAACAGATCCAAGTACGTGACTGCTGGGTTATTTGGTAGATGCCCAGCTTCTGACGCATATATATTCGACTCAAGAGTGCAGTCGAAGGCACGCTGAACGTGCTCCGTCAGGCCGTTGCCGCAGGTGTATACAAGGTCGTCGTGACCAGTAGCTGGGCCACGCTCCTCGACCGTAAGTCGCTCTGCTTTTATAGCGTCATCTGTGTGCTCATGTTCCTAACAGCCGACAATAAGGACGTCTTCACCGGTGTAACATTCACAGAGAAGAGTAAGTCACCCGCCACTGTATGTTTGGCTTTCTCTCACAAACGAACACACATAGGCTACGGCAAGGCGGATCGCGAGGACCTCATCAATGGGAATCACCATCCTCTCTACACCTACCTCGGCAGCAAGATCCTTGCCGAAGAAGCTGATTGGAAGTTCGCCGAGGAGCATCCTGAGCTTGACCTTGCTACCAGTCCGTTACCTACTACCGTCTCGCGTTTGATTTGCATAACTGATTGCTCACCCACTCAGTCAATCCGCCTTTCCTGTACGGAAAGTTTCTTCTGCACCCAGGCAACGGCCCCAGTTCCCTCGGCTCGAATTCTATGCTCTACCAGCTCATAGCCGGAAAATCTGGGCGCCCTCTCCCGCCTCAGATTTCTCCAGAGTACTGCCATGTCACGGACGCGGCTCGCGCGCACATCCTCGCTCTGAAGCTCCCCAAAATTCCTCCGGGCGCGGATGTCCGTGACAAGCGGTTCATCGTTGCCGCTCCCGAGGTCACTATCTACTCCGAGGTCGTAAAGTACGTCGCCGAGAACTATCCCGAGCTGAAGGACCGCCTCCCGACCCTCGAGGACGCCCCTGCGCTGCCCGGTCCATTATCAAAAAGTGACCCGACGCGCGCCCGGGAGGTGCTCGGTATCAAGGAGTATATCGGGTTGAAGGAGACTCTCGACGAGACTATCAAGTCGCTCCTCGAAGTGGAGAAGTCGTGGAGCTGAGCATCACCGCGATAGACACGCAGCCGACTGTGTAACGACTCTGTATGATCTGAGAGTATGCAATATAGAGGGCTGGTCGATTTCAGAGTTATTGATGCAGCAGACACCTGTCTTCGGAACAACAGCGTGGCGCGAGTAACCTGTATACTCGTAGAACACGACTTACTGCGGGAAAAGATCCTGACGGATGATCTATGATGCCTCCGAAATTCGGTACGCATAGCAGTGCTCGCGCAGCGGAATACCATGATCATACAATAACATGTGCAGACAAGGCGAAGACCTCTCGACCACAACCCTTGGCCATCGACACGCAAGCTGGGGGCCACGTGAGACATTGCAGTCTTTCCGCCATCCAACCAGACCGCCCTTCACTCTTGGCCATCGTCACCGGGATTGCAGCTACGATAGCAGGCATATGAGGCGGTCCGGAAAGCCCAGTCTTGGCCCAATGTCACTGCATTTGTAGGGATCTCGGGTGCGAACTCTACCAACTCATACTGGCATGAAGCGTCGCTGGTAAGGGTATGAGAGGCCAAATGTCAATTTCAGGCTTCGAGGTGGGTGACTTGTTACTTACCCGAATGCTGAAACGCGTTACCCGATGCGATCCCAATGTCAGCGACTGTATTGAGCTTCAAGAACGGAGGGAAACAAGACACTGACCTAAGCACCTGGTGCATTCGTTCGCCTTGGCAGACACGATCGCCATGAAGAGCTGCGGATCCTCTCGTTCAAGATCAACACAGGTGCCAAACTCGGGGTCGCGGAAGAAACAGTGCTCGGATTTGCTGTCCGTGCAAAAGTTGATGCCCGCAACGCCGGAGTCATCCTGCTGCGCGTCGACCATTGTCAGTTCGTGCGTGAAGTTGTGGCCGGGATTGGCAAGAGAAAGGACGCGTAGGCGCTACATACACGTCTGACTGGGACTCGGATGTTCTCTGAGGGAGCGGAAGCCCGACGCGACGCTTGCGAGCCCACAGCGGCGGCAGAGACTTGGACGAAGAGCAGACCGGCTGCAACCATGGTCAGGGATATGCAGTGCATGGATAGACAAATGAGAAGAGTGGAAGACGAGATGGAAACAGTGAGCTCAGCTCGAGGAGGTTGGGGTTGACAGGTGAGGAGGTGAAGCTTGAAGACTCGGCCAGCGATTGTTATATAGACGACCTTTGGCCATAGTTGATTGGTGCAATTAGGGAACGGAGACCGCGTCTTCCCATCATCGTAGAGGGCGTGGCTCGGAGAATGGGAGGTGGGGATGGCGGGCGTCGTCACCATTCCAGACGATCTCCGTTGGTAGTGGCATGTCGTTCATCCGCTCGAGGATGTCGTTACGTAGACGGTGAACATATGAATGCGTGAGCACTGAGCATCGAAGGTGAACTTGCGGGCGTGTCGGTATCGCATCGCGCTGGGTCATGTAACGGTGTCAATAAGAATTGATATGCACCCACACAAACGTACGCCCAGCTAATAAGAGGGAATGTGCCATCATTTTGTAGACGAAGGTAAGCACGGCACGTAACTTAGACAACGTACACACGCTGCGAAGAACGCGCAAAAGAGAACCATGATGCCTGATAAACTTGCACAAGCCTGGATTTTGTCTATGCCACCACGCAAGATCGGGTTACCCCACTAGATAGATACCTTGTATAATGGCAAGGGATACCAAGTGTCCGGGATATCAGAGTGGCTCGCCGCTGCAACACCAGAGAAGTCGCATGAATTAGTTAACGTACTGTGTTCCTTGCGTAGTCGTCAGATGCATGGCCTCACGCCCTCCATCCATCCTCGAGTTCGTCCTTCTCGTCATCCGCATCCACCTGGTCCTCATCGCCCAGCGTCTCCTCATCCTCGTCAGTATTCGACACGAAATAGTTCGCCCAGTATCCCTCGCCGTAGCCCAATAGCAGTTCTTCGTCCTTCTTGACATCCTTGACTGGAGACCGGAGTTACCCTCAGCACCCTCGGCGGAACCAAACCAAAAAGAAGACACTCACACGCCCAGAAATATATCCTCATGTCCCCGTCCACCGTCGTCGCTGCGCCATGTCCGAGATGAGAGTCGGCGGGGGAGGCCAGAGAGGGGACGGGACACTCACGCTCGGCCTTGACGTTCAGATCGTCCTTGTTCAGCGAGTCGTTCAGGCACCGCGTCGGGTCGCCGACCGTCGCGGCGTCGAGGACGCCGCTGTCGTCGTTGAGCGAGAACATGTAGTTCAGCCCGCGGTGCCAGTTGACCCTGCGCACCGCCCTGTCGATCCTGGTATGGCGGCCGGGAATGCTCAGCTCGTGTTGTTTGACGAGCAAGGGGAAAGTAGAAACGGAGAGCAAGAATGACGATGACTGACTTTTCGTCCGCAAGCGGGTATTTCTCCGCTATGTACTCTGGAAGTTGAGATGGCGAGGTGAGCTGGGCTTCTGCTCCGCGTCCACGAAAAGCGTACCTCCAAGGAAGGTCCCTGCGGGAATCTTGCCGTTGGCGAAGGCGCCTAGGCCGAACGTGGCTTGTTTCACCACGATGGTCTGCCCGGGTCTTTCAGATGCCGGATGTGTGATGAGATGGAGCTCGAACATACCGGTTTCTTGTCCTTTTGCAGATACATAGACCTGCATGCGTGCTTCATGTTCTTCTTCAGTCTCCCTACCGAGACGGCTCAGAACCAGCCGGAGACGCGACGCGACGCGTTATATCGCATGAACTCACTGTTCCTAGAAGATTGCCCCGACGGTCAGAACGACCACGCTCTCTCAAACAGACACACGCGGTCGGTACGTACCTCACCCCAGCACATAGCTCAGGGCTGCACTCCCATCCAGCATCGATGCACGGACAGAGTCGACTGAGGTCGCCGTTGACCTCGGCATTGTCGAGGCACTTGCCGTCTTCGCAGGTACATCCCTTGCGCGCGCCTTGAACGCACGAAGTCGACCCGTCACATCGTAGTGAGAGGGAGCGAGGTGTGAAAGGACTCACCGCAACGCCCGAAGCACCCGCACCGCCTGTTGCACCATTCCTGCCTTATGGCGCATATGCAGAGTGGCGGTACGCACGGCCCATTGTGGTCGCAAACGTCGGATCTACGTAGGACGTGTTTTAGCGTGGCTGAGTGCGAGCGTCCACTAAGGGAACGTACAGGTATTGAATGGCTCCCGCCCTGGGTGCCTTTCTGTCGACGATAACTTGCTCGGGAATGGTGGAGTTTTTGTTCGGAAGGTACATCATCCTGTGATAGTACACCTGATGCAGCCACTTAGTCTTCCACAACACGGAGAACATGAATGAAGAGATGAACTGACATCGCGGCAGTCCGCGTTGCAGAGTAACGCGAGTTTGCATATCGGCGCGTCCGGGAAGACCTTGAGCACATCACAGATGTCTTGATTGATCTCCATGATGTCCTCCTCCTCCTATCCAATGCACAGCAATGCTGAGACGAGGAAGAGGAGCGCTCGGAGTATGCACGCACCAAGTCCTGTGCGGCACGGTAGCATTTGGCACCACACGGCCTGGTGCCCTCCATGTACTCTTCGTTTGTTTTCTTATGCTTCGCATGCCGCGGTGGGGGTTTCGGAGCCTCTGGTTGCACAATAAACGGACGGAGACAAACCTTGGAGAAGAAACGTACTATGTAGCATACACAGGGCTTCGATGCAGTTTGTGCTGCGGCAGAATGCAGCATCGAGACTACGGACAGACCTCCACAGGTTGGGCCCGGGAGGGCGCGTCGCTTTCAGAGACGCGTCCCAGAGAGCGACTAGCTGCTGAGAAGACACAGCTGTTCCCCAATCTATGAGATCACTACGTAGTAGACATAATGAGTGGAAAGAGGAAACATCGGGACGGATGTTAGTGAGGCGCTCACCGATTGCGCAATGTGGTTAACAAGCCAGAGCTGCCAGTGATAGGAGGAAGGAAGCGAACTTGATACTCGTCCATTTCCTTTGGAGAAAGACCAGAGGCATAAAGAGACCAGGCGGTATGCAATGCGATTAGTTTGTCTATCAGAAACATAGCTTCGTTCAGCACTGCTACGCGTCATTCGCGACTCGAGGTAGACAACTCACAGTCCACGTCATACCAAATATTTTGCCAAGCAAAGGAGGCATGTAGTCGGGCGTACAGGGAAAGAGAGAAGTCCGGCTCATCAGCATAGGGTATGAAGTCCAATATTCTTGGGTCGCGTTCGTGGGATATGTTCCGGGTTGCGGGTGTACAAGATTCGTATTTGGGGTATGCGAAGTGCTCCACAGGAACATCAGGAAGTGTTATATCATGTACTTGAAAGGACCGGGGATGTGACCCAAGGTCGGTAGACAAAACCGTGAAGACCTGAGATGGGTCGGAGTCCACCTCCATGGAATTGAAGTCTCGCATTTCTAACAAGTCGGCGATATTCGAGGCCGAGCTGCCAACATTCGGGGCTTGTAGACTGCGTAAGACATGCTCACTGTATCCCGGCTCCCAGCCGTAGAATGAAGCCCAGGCAGTGCGGTATGCTTCCACTATCATCTCTGGCACACGCACGCGCTCGCGGATGCGCTGCCTGTACAACGCCTGCAGTTCATCGTCGACATCCTCGGAGTGAAACACAGGCTCGGTCTCCATCCCAACACAACCTCCTCAACAGCAAACTTCAGAAAAGCATCCGTAGAAGAACAAGCAAGACCAGAAGCAGGCAGCAGCGGAGCGGAGGAGATGGACGCGGAGGACAAGTCGCGCCCGCATCGTAACGCGCTCGAGTCACACAGGTCACGCCTTCGTCACCGGGGCCTCGCCTGCAGCAACGCGCGCCCCGACGTGAGCAGCGACCACCACCATCTCCCCGACGCCCCCGACGACGACGAGCGACAGCCATGGCTGAGCGCGTCAACCCCAACATGCTATTCGCCAACTTCAACCAGGACTTCACGTGAGTGAGTCCGTCCGCCTTCCAGCCCGTGCTCTCCTCACCGTCCTCCCAGGTGCATCTCCGTCGGCACGAAGAAGGGCTACAGTATCACGAATGTTGAGCCATTTGGAAGAGTATATACCATGAGTGCGTACTGCTATATCTCCGAGACCTATGATGGACTCACCCAAGCCCGGGGACGCAGATGATGGCGCGAGAGGGATTGTGGAGATGCTGTTCTGCACGTCGTTGCTCGCGCTGGTCGGTGCCGCGGACCATCCGCAGTCAAGTCCTCGGAAGTTGCAGATAGTAAACACCAAGGTGCGTGAATAGTCATACATCTGCTCTCGCGACTCGCGTTACACCGGCATACCCTCGCGACGACGCGTCCGGGCACGAGCTCCCGTACATGCACGGTTCCTGACTTGCATTGCGCAGCGGCAATCCATGATCTGCGAGCTCCCCTTTCCCTCGTCTATCCTCGCTGTCAAGCTCAACCGCAAGACACTGGTCATCGTCCTAGAAGTGGAGATCTACATATACGACATCTCGAACATGAAGCTCTTGCACGTCATAGAGACAACACCAAACCCGAACGGTGAGTGTCACCAGTTGATCACACCTGCGCAGGCACCAATGCTCCCCAGCCATCGTTGCGCTCTCGCCTTCCGCCGACAACTCCTATCTCGCATACCCCTCGCCCGTCCCCTCACCCGCGCTCTCGCAGGCAACATCGTCACAACAGCCCACGCCTCCCTCCTCCGCGCCCTCCACGGGCGACGTCCTCCTCTTCTCCACGCGTTCTCTCACCGTCGCGAACGTCATCCAAGCGCACAAGTCTCCCATCTCCTTCCTCTCCATCAACTCCTCGGGCACCATGCTCGCGACCGCGTCCGAGAAGGGAACGGTCATCCGCGTCTGGAGCATTCCCGGCGCAGAGAAGCTCTACCAGTTCCGCCGCGGCACGCGCGAGGCTCGCATATACTCGATTAACTTCAACATCGTCTCCACGCTGCTCGTCGTCAGCTCCGCGCACGACACCGTGCACATATTCAAGCTCGGACAGGGACAGGGCCGCGTGAGTGTGGACAAGAGCCCGTCGAGTCCATCCGGGTCCATCGATAGCAGGGAGGGGTCGCAGGGGCTGGACGGCGGGTACGAGTCATATGTCGAGAGGAAGAAGGGCGGCAGTGTCTCGTATGTACCTCTGCGTTTGCTGCTATGCGCACACTGGTTGTTCACGCGCGTTGCGGTCTTGCAGGTCAACGTTGCGGCGGAAATCATTGCACCTGACGAAGAACCTCACGTCGTCCGTCGGTGGCTACCTTCCGAATACGCTCACGGAGATGTGGGAGCCTTCACGAGATTTTGCGTTCCTCCGGTTACCAACGAGCGGCGCGCGGTGTATTGCTGCGCTGAATGGGTGCGGATCTTCTGTATGTGTACTTGTGTACTTGATCGCTGACGCTCGGTGCTAGAACAATGCCGCAAGTCATGGTACTCTCGTCGGAGGGCTATTTCTACTCGTACAACATCGACCTGGAGAACGGCGGCGAGTGCTCGTTGATGAAGCAGTACAGGTGCGTTCTCTCTCGGTCCCACAAGGAGATGGTTGAAGGCTGACGCGCTCTCTCTCTTTGTCGTCGTAGCTTGCTAGACTCGAACGACGAAACAGCAGAATGAGCCAAGTTCTGAGCGCCCTGCTTGGAGCTTGTGTATTCTTGCTTGTTGGTCTTCATCTTTTTTCTCCTCTGTTCACCTTCACCACGGTCGGAACCGCACTTGTTGGGGATGGGCTTGTCTATGTTCAGCGTCACGACTTTCATGAATACCGTCGCGCTACCATACATGTAATACTAAGTATATTCGGTCATGGCTGGTGCCGTTATATCTAGGATATTTCCAAGGACAAGGACGGTTGTTAGCTCGTTGTCTCACAGCATTGCTACCTTCTCGGGGCTTCGGTAGTCGATGCGGTCGTCCTCCCTCGCCCCTCACCCGAACGGCAACGTACATGAGTGGGATACACTACGGGTCGTAAGAGCACATGATGTCGTGAAGGCTGTACTAGTACGAATGAACGAATGACAAACAGATCCACAACACGGAGAAGTCAGTCTACAATATCCAAGACGACAGACGACGACCGAACGAAAAGCTAGAGAGAAGGTACTGTGGAATGGAGGAGGGTATCCAAGATGCGAGCTCGAGACATGATCACAGAGGGTATCGCCGACAAAGTACTGTAGACCAACCTCGCTCACTCACTCATCTCCCCTCCGCGCAAGAAACACGCCCATATCGCTGTTCCTCCTCCCGGTCCCGCGCAGGCCGACACTCGGGAACCCAGAAACGGGCAGAGGCTCCGGCTTCCTCGGCTGCTGCTGCTCCTCGTGCACATGCTCCGCGCCGCCCGTCGCAACCAGCCCAGACGAGCCCAAGTCGCCCGGGAAGCCCTCAAAGTCGTCCGCCGCACTCCCCGCGATCGCGGGCAGGTGCTCGGGGACGGTGGGCGGGGGTGACATGAGCGAGGACGCCGTCGCGCTCTGCGACGAGGTCGAGTGCGAGATCGAGATCCCCTTGCTCTTCGACTTGCGCCGCTTCTTCCTCTCCGCGGTGGGCGCGGTGGGCGACAGCGGCGAGGACGGCACGCTCTCGGACAGCGGCGAGTGCACACTCGGCTGGTGCTGGGCGAGGAATTGGTGATTATACGGCGCGGGGCCTGCGAAGCCGTTCACGCTGGTGCCGCGGCTCGAGGAGGAGCGCGTGTCGGACGTGCTCATCGTCCCGCCGCCGCCGCCGCCGAGGGACTTGCGCGGGCGCGAGGTGTACGACTCCCCGCCAAAGTCTGCGCCGTCTGCGGCTTCGGCCTCGGCGGCTTCGGCGGCGTCGGGGTCGAAGGGCTGCACAGGCTGGCCGTGCGCGAAGGGCCCGAACTCGTGTGAGGACGTCGAGCCTGAGCCTGTGCCCGACGTTAGGCTGGATGTGAAGGGCGAGGTGAGGTGCGGGAGGGCGGGTCCGCTTCCCTGTAGACGGTTTTGTTAGCGAACGGCGGGACAGTCGCAGCAGGAGAAAACGCACCTGGAAACCTTCAAACTCGTGGTCGCCGTTCGCATGAACGTCCAGCGCCGCCGCCATCGCGGCCTTCTTGAGCTCCCTCCTCTCCCTCCGCCGTCTCCGCCTCTCCTCCTTCTCCCTTCTCGCCTCCTCCTCACGCGCACGCGCCTCCGCCTGCCGCGCCGCACTCAACGCCTCAATCGCCGCCGCATCGAGCGGGGCAGCGTCCGAGTCCATGCTCGAGCTCGAGATCGTCCGCCCATCGCTGCCCATCCCGCCTCTCCCGCCCGCCCTGCCTGCCCTGCTCCCACTCCCACTGCGTCTCCGTCCCACCACCAGTGGGTCCTCGTCGTCCGACTCGGGCAGCTGGATCGCGGGAGCGCGCCCGAAGAGGTCGAAGCCGAACACGCGGATGTGCTTGGGGGCGCCGCGCCGTTTCTGTTTCTTCTTCCTGCGCCGCTCTCCGGGGTTCGTGTGCAGCGAGAGTGCGTCCGCGTCGTCGGAGGCGTCGGCGAGGAGCCCTTCGAGCTCGTCTGGGCGTGCGCGGGGCGGAGGGACGGCGTGGGCGAAGGCGGGGTTGCGTGGGCGCTGGTGCTCGTGCTCGTCGTCGCTAGCGTCGGTGGACTTGAAGCAGGGAAGACATGAGGAAAGGGTTGCTTGGATAGAGTCCGACCAGGAGAATTGTACGTGCGCCATCTGGAGGAGGTGAATGGTACGTAGGACGAGGAGGAAGAGGAGGAAGAGGGTTTGGGGCGCTGATGTTTTGAGGTCGTGAACGTGATAATTCGTGAGACTAGCCGAGTCAGTGAAGCTCTGCTGCGGAGGCCGCTGAATGAACAGCAACGTTACAAGACAAGATACCGGAGGGAAGTGGTGGACGTGGCAGAGAAAGGCAGCCTGGGCAGAAAACAGGAGGTCGCGGCGTGTGGGGAGATATGCGGAAACCACAATCACGGCGGTCCGGCAACCTCCTCCTGCTCTTTTACCCGGCTCATCATCTCGACTGGTCCCCGGAAGTAATCAGTGTTTCGTTCTTGGGATACTAGTGTATACAAGGCTTCATGGGAGCATCGTGTGTATGTCTACTTTACGTCTCGCTCGCCAACTACTCCATGTGAACAACAACCTTTCCTCTCAGCGCTGGCAAAGGCGAGTACTGTCTGGGACGGACCAACACCTCGGCGTTATTGACGTGCCGTGCTTGAGCGTGAGTCGAGGGCTTCTGGCACGATGGTGTTGTCGACTATCCTGCTTCAGAAGTATTCAGTTCATCGTGCAGACATGGGACTACTAAGTAGTGATTACTCTCCCATTCTCGCGACACTAACTACATGTATGTCTACGTTACGTCTTGCTCGCCGACTACTCTGTGGGAGCAACGATATTAGGTGAGAACTCCGCTCCTTTCCTCCCAGCGCTGGCGAAAAAGGCGAGTACAGTCTGGGACGGGCCACCACTCGGCGTTATCGACGTGCCGTGCTTGGGCGTGAGTCGTTGCTAAGTAGTGCGACTATCCTGCTTCAGAAGTACTCAGTTCACCGTGCAGAAATGGCGGAGAACGAGGTGTGCGAACATACCTGGATGGTCCATGTCCAATACTCTAGAGTTGCCACTCAAGACTCCACTAGCATGAGAGAACCCAGCGGGCGCGAGACGGGGCCGGACGGTGACCTGGTGCAAACCAAAGATGCGTAGAGCAAGTCGATGAGCATTCCAATCTACAGAGAATACAGTACACACACGAGATCCCATAACAGCGTCCAATCCATAACCAAGAACGTGCGCTTTAGTCGTCCACGACCTCGGGTATGTTTCGGTTCCCCGGAGTGGCCTGATGCTGCGTACGAGATTCAGTCCAGTCTACGGTACGCACAGCGGTTCAGACGTGCAGGATTATGATACGCACCTGCCTGAGCTTCGCCAGGTGAATCTTGAGAGTCTCGGCATAGTTTTCGAACCCGAGCGTGACCATTGCGTAGAGAATGTCCTCCCCGCCGATGGTCTTGCGCTTCTCCATCTGGCACTTCTCCGCCGCCTCGGACGTGATGAACGAGATGAACTCGGACACGCACTCCTGCACGCACTCCTTCGCCTCCTTTGATATCTTCGCCGTGGCGGGGACGGATGACTTCATGATGCGTGATACGTTCGCGATCTTAGCATGGGAACATACGAGTGCGGGGGCGAGATATAGGCGAAGTACGAGATGGGGGTCGGGCGAGTTTGAAAACGGGATCGAACGGGTGAACACGACAGCACGGAGGATAAAACGACGAGCAAAACATACGGGAAGAAAGCGATCTTGTTCGCGGTACTCTCCAACCTCCTGCTCGGTGATCGGTGCGGGCTCGGGGGCCTCTGGGGCGGGTTGGGGAGCAGAGCCATCCTCTGATGCAGGCGCGATCGTCTGAGGTGCAATGGTTGGAGGTACGAACTCAGACATGTCAGCCGCGCCGAAGAGCGAGCTATACGTGCAAGGAGGGGCAAGGTCGAGGTCGAGTGAAACGTCGTCCGAGTCGCACTCGGAGTCGGAGTCGTCGCGGTCGCCCGTCACGTGACCTCCCAGGGCTTCCACGGTGGTAGTGATGGCTAACTTGGGCTGGTGCTATCTCAATCATAGTAACGACGCAGCCTGGTCTGTGTGTAGTTGCCGATTACTTCGATCAGGGAAGACGGTATTCCTCCTCTACCTCAGTGCAGAACAAAGCATTCGGACAGCGCATCCCGGAGGCACAGATTCTAGTATACATGTGCAGTACGATTACAACAACAGTGCACGAACACCAGTTTCGGTAAAACCTTCCGACTCGACATATGTCAAGTTTCTCCCCTTGCAGGAGTCCATATTACTACACAAACTAAGCGACATCCTCAGGAAGGACACAGCCCCACACCGTCACCCCAATATGGGCCTGTCCAAGGGTAAACTCTTTCAACTTGTCTGTGAACGTCTCCGCATACTGTCGAGCCAACTCTTCAGGTTCTGTGACGAAGACGATGTGCCAAGCACGCTTGTCCCGAATCTTGCGGTCGAAGTGCGCCCAGACATTTCGGAGCCCTTCCTCAGGGCTGCGGTGTTCGCCCGCGATCGTGGCTTGCAACACGTAGACATTCGCGCTATCCCCGAGGACGCCATCGATGCCCGGGATATTGGACACCGACGGAAGCCAATAGAAGGTCGGAAACGCCCCGCACCATGAAAGGACGCTGACGGTGCCGTAGAGCAGCTCCAGCGACGACTGCATAGTCGATTCCATGTTGTGCGCGCGGAAGATCGTGAGGGGCGAAGAGCTACTGGACAAGTGGACGTGCATGCGTCGCTTCAAGTCCAAGGCTGCGAATGGTTGCATGAGAGCATGCGAAGAGAGCCAGCGAAAGAGCTGCAAAGCTTGTTGTTTGTCGAGCGACCGGCGTTGAAAACCTCGGTGAGGTACGGGGTAGGAATGTGGGTGAACGCGCCACCGGAATCGAAGACCAGATCAGTGCCCGGGAGCCGCTGACGATCTGGGGACACGAAGAGAAGGGCGGACCACACATCGTCCGGCGTTCGCGCTTGAAGAGGGGATAGGAATGCGGAAGGCATGGCCAAGATAGCCTTTGCTGCGTCTTCAGCTGCCCTGCTCAGATCAGCCTCCGCGCTCATGCGAGCAGTCTTCGCTCTCAGGCGAGCGTCCTCCTCGCTCATGCGAGCCATGCGAGCGTCGCTCTCGCGATCTTCCTCCGAGCTCTTGCGACCTTCCTCCGAGCTCTTGCGAGCTACCTTCGGTTTTAAGACCGAGAGTATGGATCGGATGCACGGACCCCACTTGCTGACCAGAGGATATACCTCATTTGTCTGTAGCCCGAGCTCCTTCCTGTGTATATGCCATGTACTATGAGTACGTCTGCCATCGTCCGAGAAATAGACCACATACACGATAGCCCCTATCTCAAGCGGGCGCGGTAAGTCTGAGACGACGACTTTTCCAGAGCGGTGTTTGCACCACGCTTTCCACCTGTCAGGCTTTGGCGGCGAGGCTTGGATCACCCGAGCGTCAGATGTTATGAAGGCGTTACACGGCTGAGCGAGTTTGGCGTTGGAATCCGTGAGGGCCCAGTAGTCTTCCGTAATGCTCGTTCCTTGAGCCCTCGCTGACCCAATTTCCGCGCCCTTGTTGTTGAACATGACGAAGGCGTCGCCATACAAGTGGATCGCGGTAGGAAGTTTCCGCTCAAGACGGTACAGTAGAAGGTATAGGAGGAAGACCGTCTTGCCTGTGCATATGTTGATATAATCAGCATTTTTTGCAGAGCAAAAAAAATACTACGCACCTATGCCAGGCTGCCCGGTTATTACGATCGAGTCAGCATCGGCCAAGTAGCCGTGTTGCATCGTCTCCCGGAGCCACACGTACTCAGGACGAATCACGAGGACGTCCTGGACTGGTGTAGCGCTTCCGCCGCACGCCTCAAATACTGACTTCATTCCATGCAAACAAGTGTACTTGAATTCGTTCGGAATCCTGCTTTCATCGTCGTCGGAATCGTCGGTTGAGATAGGTACGTCCCCGTCGGGGAAGATGTCTTGGATGGAAATAACCTTTCTGAACCGATGCGGCCACGGGTGACCCCAAGCCGTACGCCACAGACGTTCAGCGCGTTCGATGGGGGTTGGAGGCTCTGCAGTAGACATGGTAAGGGAGAAAGCAAGAGGATGTCAAGTGGGCGTGAGATCAAAAGATGAAAACGCGCGGCGCATCATGCAAACGTTGACTTCTCTGGTTAAGGAAAAGTGACGCCGGTCGGTTTCACACGGTAGAGCGCTCGGCAGGAGATGGCGTAAAGACTGTTTGTTCTGCTTGTGAGTATGCTAGGAAATACAGGACAACGTCCGAGTGTATATATATACGACTAAGAACCCAAGTCCGAAGGTATACGATAACGCGTAAGGACAGGGAGGAGGTTGGTAAGGATCCAGCGCTAAGCAAGCCGGGTAGGAGATGGGTAAGGAACGGCGTAGGCGTTGGTCAGCGGAACGGTAGAAAATAATGGGAACAAATGAGATGTCTAAGACGGACGATGTCAGAGAGGGAAATGAGGGGAGATGAGCGTTACATACGCCCTCCGAAGGTTGCGAACGTGGAGAGCGACCTTCCGAAAAGATCGGGGAGTAAGTGTCCCGAAACGGAAGAACCAATATGGAAAGTTAGGCGCGCTTCGAGCCAGCATGCTGCTTGCCCTCCGCCTTCGACATACCAACCTCTTCGCCAACGGTCTCGTAGTCGATCAGCTGGAACTCCTCCTTCTCGGTCTCGCCCTTTGCGTCTCTGTCGTCGTTCATCGCCTCAGTGCCCTTCGATGTCTTCGGCTTTGGCTTCGACTTGAAAGGTCCGGAAGGTCCAGCGGTCTTGGACAGCGACGTGGACTGCGACCCCGATCCGCCGGCAGCCTTAGAAACAACACGCTCACCAACACGCTCGTCAACGCGAGTCTTCTTGGCGGCGTCCGAGGCGCGGTACTCCTCGCGCTTCCGCTTGCGCTCCTCGGCCCATTTGAAGTTGGCGGCACCACGACCGTGGTAGGTCATCTTAATGGTGCCATGCTGATCTCACTTACTCTTCACCGCGAAGGGAATATAACCAACACCAATGATACTTATTGTTTGCGCGCTAGAAGAATCTGTCCAGGAAAATGCTTCCCGGATTTCTTCACCCGCATTCGCCGTGTCACCTGCCAGAGGCAGACGCTCTCGCTCTCGAGTATTTTGAACACGTTCCCCACGTCGATAGGCGATAATACTTTGCGCCCAAGCTCTACCGGCACTCCGACTTCTTCTGAGCTGGCTAGAAAGACGGCCGAGACGGCAGTCAAATAGAACGGCGCCTGGACGACAAATTGAAGTTTATTTCACCTTCGGATGCAGCCTGTAGCCAATGCTCAGTAGTTCCGTGAACCGAGTCCTTGGCGTCCCGTTCCGGTGATATACGGACGAAGGATCGTGGCAGAAGGATGGCTGTGCCAGTGTACACCGATCGCGCGGTCAATGACTCTGCCCAGCGTCATGAGTTGGTGATCTGTCCTTCACGTCTACCGGAATCTTCGATACTCACTTTGCATGGTTCCAGGACGTGTTCATGAGATGACATGCGGACGGAACCTTTAACGCATGCGGCATACTCTCATTATCCTGTACATGTTGAAGAGGGCTGCTGGTCGCCTTCGTTCCGGAGACTCAGGAGAGAACGCTCATTGCGGTTCACCTAAGAGCCGGTCACCGATATTACCACCATACATCGTCAAGGTCGCACGACAGTGTCCCTCCTCTTCCGCCCCATCCCGTACCCCCTCGCATGGATCTACCCTCGGACCTGTCAGTTCGGGATGTGACTACGTGCTCCATTACACCGGCTGCCCTGGCGAACCTCTCGCAGGCCGTGGATGTCGCGCTTCGGCAATTCGAGCAGACATTCGCATACGAACTGTCGCACCTGAGAGATAACACCATCAACCTGGCTCTATTGACCGTATTTTTCGGTATGTCAAGTCAGTGTGTTGAAGATGCACTCGGGATGACCAGCACCACGTTCCCTGCAGGATTGTCTACTATGCTAGCTGCGGTGGCAGCGTATGTTCTCTTGTACGTGACGATTCAACTACCGTTGACATCGCAGACCTCTAATGCTGAGTGCCCGGGCTGGGAATAGCTCTAAGGGCATCAAGCGAAGGGCGACGGCACTTATGCTCACCGCGATTGTCACTATGTGGGCCTCAACGGCCGCGTACTTGATCGTGACGCTCACGGTGGCTGCGAGAGTATTCTCCAAGCTACCTGGCCTCACGTCTCAGATCTTGGGTGGAATATCCGACATGCAAGCTTGCATGGTCTCCTCATGGTGCTCTGATACTAGTGCCTTAGGAGACTCGGATTGTCCACTCACCATTTCAGACATGCCTGGAGTGTTTCATGAGGCGTATTGGACACAGGACTTCACGAATACGGCATTGATGACAGTCAGTGTGAGTACTTCCATCATGGGAAACTTTACTACTCTACTTGCACCCCATCCTCACTCGCTGACTATCCTACCCTCTCTCTCGGAGATAGGTCGTTGTTGGCGATGCGATCGTTTGGTGGCGAGCGTGGGTGCTCTGGCCAGATAGCCGTATCGTCCATTTGATCTGTATTGTGATGCTCCTCCTTACCGTCAGTACGTACCCTGCATATCCTTCTCATGCAAACTTTGCTGATGCTGTGTAGCTTTCGGGGTCGTAGACCTAGTATTACCAGCCCACTCCACTCTCGACAACACAGATGATCTCGACTCTACCTCACACTACAACAGTACCCAATTCCTCCTGAGCGGGGACGTCTGGGGGATCGTCACGTCTTGCGTGTCCCTCTTGACGAATGTTATCGCAACAGCGCTCATTGCATATCGTACATGGTGTGTCCTCTCTTCAACGTCCAAGTATCCCGTCATGATAGTAGACAAATGCTGAGATCGGTTTGGGATGTACAGGCAGCATCGACGTGACATCATGACGTATCTGAAGGAATCCTCCCCGGATACGCAGGTAGGGCGCACTCTAGCGCTGCTCGTAGAGTCTGGACTGTTGTACTGCTGTCTCTGGGTACGAGACCTCATGCTTCCTCTGCTGTAGCTTGCATGGCAATTGACCATCCGAGGACTCAATCGCATATGCAGGTTCTCGTGACGCTATATGTAATCGCGGATATATCCCAAAGCCCCACGCTGATCGGCTTTGGAAAGGGCTTCACATACGTGATGCGGGGCTGCCTTGTCCCACTGATGGTGAGTGCGAGCTTCGTGAGTAGGCTGGACGTGTCTCTCACAGCATACGCTGCAGGGCATGTATCCGACGCTCATCGTCATCATCTGTGCTATCGACAAGTCGCTCTATGAGGATTCAGAACATGATGCAGCGCAGCTCGGGTCCATCCGATTTGACGTCCCCGGGGGGAGGAGCCGCTGCCGCCGGACGCTCTCAGAACTGATGAGCACGACGTCCACATATACCGTTGAGGGTACCTTCGGAGGTGTCTCGGACGTCGTCGAAGACGTCCCCAGATCGGCCCCACTGGCACCATAGATGCATGTCCACCTCGTGGTCCGCTGAGTCCACAAAGCAGATATGGTATCTTCCCCGCCAGCGCGTAGTTTTGGATAGCCGGGTCTCTGCTTGTGCGTATGCAAAGTCAAAATAATCTGTACTATCTGTACGGCCGCTCATTCCGCAGGCTAAAGCAACATCCTGTCGGTTCCCTCCGGCAGTACCAGCGACAGGCGCGGGACTGGGCAGAAGTACCGGACCTATCAATTGCGGCATGTGCTTCCTTCCTTGCCCGTCTTCTTTGCATCCATACCAACGTCACGCATAAGACGCGCGTTCGGTACTCAGACTTGAAAGCCGATGAAATCTTCCCGCCGGTCTTCGCGAAGTAATAGCACAAATTAGAACACGCCCACCTACGTTGTACTCCAAGCCCCGAGTCCGTTTCCTGCACACCCTCCTAGAATGCCATCTTCGGGCTGCAGACCAGCCCTCACTTATGACCTGAACATTGTTCAATCCATCGCGGCCGTATACCGGTTCTCCCGCTACAGATCACGACGGACAGTTTGGCGCCATCCACTCTCGGGTTCCCCGTCGGCAGCGGAACGACAAGACCTTGTCGTTGAAGTTCGCGCCCTTGCTGCTTTCACCACCGTCCCCCACCGCGGTCCCCGCGTAGATTGTGGCAATGTCGGTGATACAGAATGAGTCCCTGTTCAGTAGACCGGAGACCGTCGCCATCAGCCTCGGGACGAATCTTACACTGCAAGGGAATGGTACGCACCTATACACTAGCACCGTAATTGCAGTCGTGATCAGTGAGTCTCGAACCTGACGACACCCACGAAGGTGTCGCACTCACATTCGCAGTAGACGCAATCGTCGTTTGTCCGGAAACTCGAGGTCGTGTTCATGAACACCGGGTCCGTGATGATCATGCAGTCCTCGAGCGTGACCGTCGGCATGGCGCACTGCCCTTTGAAGTTCGGGTCCGTGCAGTATTCAATGGAATTAATCAAGTTACCGCCGCTCTGTCGAGGTCGTTAGCAACGCTCAGGCTCGAAATTCTCCTGATTACCCCGGGTCCAGCACGTCGGGACTCGGGGCGCGCAATACGGACCTCTCTGCGCTCCTTCTCCGTGCCTCTAGCATGCACCGAGATAGCCGTGATTCCGTCCGGTGCCGCCACATGCTCCGACGCTTCGATGGCCGCAGGGTAACGGTGTAAGTGAGCTGCGGAGACGAGACCGCAGCCGGTGAGTAGGAATGCGGCAGAGATAGATAGATGTGCACAGCGCATCGACTCTGTCCTGTAGTATCAAGTCTCGGGAGGTAGGTGCGGCAGAGGTGCACAGATTCGAGACAAGAAGTGTGGGTGGATTGCCGGGAAGTGACGGTGGCGAGTCTCGACGGTCCCGACTTATATGCCCCTTCAGGATTGTCGAGACCGTTGTCGTCCGCCGTCAGGGCGTCCTTCATTCATCAGAAGTTCCCAAAAGTGCTGAGCG
The DNA here is from genome assembly GCF_003813185.1 of Lentinus tigrinus ALCF2SS1-7. NCBI lineage: Eukaryota > Fungi > Basidiomycota > Agaricomycetes > Polyporales > Polyporaceae > Lentinus > Lentinus tigrinus. The sequence goes on from NW_027137931.1 coordinate 315,610, forward strand.
CACTGAGGGCGCTGAGCACGCTGGGGGTGCTGAAACCGGAGCCTCCGACTTGTACGAATTGTCCAACAAGAACGGATGGAGCGAATGGCTCAAAATTTGATATACGCACCTTTTACTGTCTCATCTACCGAACTCCCAATTCGTTAGCTCGTAGCTGCCGTATTGCTTTGGCAATTGGTCGCCCAATTGCATGCAGATTTCGGAGTTTCTGGCCACATATGAGCTGTTGTACTGATATCTATAACATGTGAGTCAGTCAGAACATACCTATGGGGTGATACAATCGTTATCTTTGCTTGAAATGCCTGCCGGATGGACGTTGTCGACATAGTGGACAGGAAGGTATGTTTCAGAGGCTTTAGCGTCTATTGCTGCTGGCGTGCGGGAACGCTGCCTATGCTGTGGAGCGCTGGGGGCACTGCCTCAGCGCGCACAGCAGTTTTGGGAACTTCTGATGTTCTATCGTGTGTTACTGCAAGCTGCAAGAAGAGAACGGAGTCCATTTCATTACAGTCGAGGCGAGCGTGTTTGGCTGTCGGATACGAGTTAGTATGCGTCGCCGGGTCAAGTGAAGTTGCCAGGAGATGTCGCGCTGCAAGTAGTGCTTGTGCCGCATCATAACTTGATATCTACTCTGGCGCAAGCTCCGAAGCGGGAGCATTCCTTGAATAGGTACGGCAGGGAACAACATGTCCCGTTGTGGCGCTATCGGACTCGGAGATACTACCGTCAGAGAATGAAGGGCGGGTATGGCGGGGGACAGCTTCAATATTCCTGTTCGTTGCGTGTATGCCTGTGATCACGTCGGGTCATCATCATTATATCCGTAGACAGGTCTAGACTCGAGAAGTAGTTTTGAAATGAACGGGCTGCTTACCCGAGCATGATGGCTTGACGGCCTGAAGTGTTCGCGGTCTGCCCGGGCACCGGTTGTGTTGCAGATGAGACTGAGGTGTGTTGTCCTCTCAACATACTAGCATAGGTAAGCAGGATGTAAGTAACAGACTGCCACTGAGGGCGGCACGTAGCACTCCGACGTATCAACAAGGACAAACATGGCGCCTCCAGCGCCTCCGAGGGCTCCTGCCATCCAAGTTCGCTGCTCTCATTTTGCTTCTGCACATAATAACACGATTGTTCACACCAACTTCTCTGCGCTAGCACGAGTATCCGAAGGCCGAGGGTGTCAAACTCGAAGTTACCTCTATAGCTTTGTCCAATTTGATCCCTCCGATACCGACCATCACCAGAGCATCTCGAAACTGGGCTCCCTCGATTTGTGAGCATCTTGACTCAGTTACGGCTCTATGCACTGACTGCTGTTCGCAGCGATAGCACATCGTGACTCTGCCGCTAATGGTAGGCTCGTACTTGAATGAGCCTAGGTATCGATGATCAGAGCCCAATATGGGGAATGGCGAAGCTCAATCTCGTCTTCGAACTTCCTTTCCGTTGCTAACTTACGTCTGACCGATGAAAGCACACCATTTATTTTACGCCACCTGACGGGACCTCCAAGAACGATGGGTATGAGAATCGAAATTGGCATAGCCAGTAGCCGTTGAATGCTGACTTTTGCGCCACCTTCAGGTTAAACTCAAGCTTGAATGACCATCCCGAGGCAGCGGCGAAGTATGCCAACTCGAACCTACTTGGGAGATTCGGGCTCACGCACGAGCTGCGGGGCGTCTTCGCTTGGCTCGCGAGCGACGCGAGCTCCTACTCCACCGCGTTCGAGGTGAGTGTCCTCTTGGCTTGTGCGTGGTATGCGGCTCATCGCGTCATAGTGTAATTCTGAGCAGAGGCCACCAGGCATGGCGCCAGGTGAGGTCGATGAACGACCGGTGCTCGGTATCACGTTACGAACCGGCATCTCATGAGTCATGCGCACCAGTACCAAGCTTAGAAGAGCAAGTGCCCTACGGTTCCCATGACGGGGCCCCATGACGTCCGCGGGCAACTCCGTAGGGTCGTGACTATATCCAGACTTCTAATGCTCTCATGCACGCACGCAAGGTACAAAAGGCCTCCAATCCGACCCCGCATCTGCCGCACTGCGACAACCCAAACGATGCTGAGGATGCTCCCCAAACTCTCTGCATCGCGCCTGGCATCGGCCCTGCGTGCACGGCACTCTCACGCCAAGTTCTCTAAGGGTACTTCCCTTTGCTCTGCCCACGGTCGCATGATGTCCTACGGTCCGGTCGGCGTCGCCAGAGCACTCGAAGCTTCTTCCTCTAACGGTAAGCCCTGCTTATCAGCGCAACCTATTCGAATGCCGCGATTGACGAAGTGATTGTGGTGTCGAGATACGGACCCGACGTTGTTCAAGCAAGAGTTCTCCCTCGCCGACCGCGTCGCGCTGGTGACGGGCGGGAACCGCGGCATCGGACTCGAGTTGGCACTTGCCCTTGTAGAAGCTGGGACGCGTGCCGTATACTGCGTGGACCTCCCGGAGGCACCTGGAGACGAGTTTGCGAAAGTGCGCGAGTATGCCTCTCAGCTGAAGGGAACGGGCGGGGATGCGAGGCTGGAGTACATAAGTGCGGACGTGACGGACCAGGTTAGTCTCTTCCAGAATCTGCTCGCTGGTCGCGTCGAGTCAATTGAATCTGACCCTGGTCCTCCGTGTCTGCCATAGAATGCCATGTGGAAGATTGGAGAGGCAGTAGGAGATCGAGAGGGCAGGATGGATGTTTGCGTCGCGGCCGCGGGGACCTTGCGGGGTGACACTCCGTGCCTCACCTATCCCGCGAAACAGTTCGAAGAGGTATGTTCAGCCGAGTCCATAGAATGCGTGCATCGGACAGATGACCGTACGAGCAGGTTATCGCAGTGAACGTGAACGGCGTGCTCTACACAGCACAGGCTGCGGGACAGCAGATGGACCGGTTCGGGAAGGGCGGGAGCATCATCATGATTGCGAGCATCAGCGGCCATGGAGCGAACAAAGTATATAATCGCGTACCTCTTTTGAGTACCCCAACTGTGCTAACATTGACTTTGCAGGGCCATCCATGGGTGTCGTACAATACTTCCAAGTCTGCAGTATTGCAGATGGCGCGAAGCATGGCGTGCGAGCTTGGGCCTAAGAACATTCGCGTGAATACGATCAGTCCCGGATATATCAACACCAGGTATGCCTTGAGCGTATGTCCGGGTCCCGATGAGCGACCAACTTACCTAGTATCCTCGCTCTCCAGTATGACGGGACAGTTCCTGGCTAAGCGTCCGGAACTCGTCGAAACATGGTCGAGCCAAAATCCGCTCGGTCGGATCGGAAGGCCGGACGAACTTCGCGGCATCGTGGCGTGGCTCGCGAGCGATGCGAGCTCGTTCTGCACTGGAAGCGAGTGAGTGTCTGTCTATGATTGCAGACTCTGGGGCGCATGCGTTCAAACAGCTGACGGCATTGTGCAACAGCATTCTTGTGAGTGGAGGGCATCATGCATGGTAACAAGTCTCCTGGAGTCATTCGTCCAAGTTGGCCATAGTAGCAAGCACCACAGAAGGACAGAAGAGAAGTACTAAACACTCACATCGTGCTGCTGGGAAGTTAACCTGTACAGATATGTATGAGTTTCGCGAGCTTCAGGTTGTGAGTTAGGAATGCTTGAGTGAACAATTCTGGACTGAGAATGAGCGCGACATGCTGAGGCGCGTCAACTCGGCAGAGTCACGGTCGCGTCTGTGACGTGTCATGTGATGTGTGTCACATCTGATGATGAGGACGGGGAGACGCGCTGGGCAGCGACAACGACGGCCACGACATCGCAGGCGAAGATGTCCTCTAGGGCCTCCACACGGCGCGGGAAGGCTGCAGACTCAGCAAGCCAGGATGGAGACTCCAGCAGCATTCCTTTGAAATGCTCGAGTCGCGACCGTTCACCTTCCATCGTCTTCCTCTACGTCCGAAAATCTGCACCTCCTCCGTTCAATGCGGATGACGCCGACCTCATCCTCCATACTTCCGCCGGCACACCTTTCAAGGTTATCAGAAGCACCATAAGGAATGCCTCTTCGGTACTTGACGAGCTCATCTCGCGGAACCGGGAGGTGCATCGTCGCTCAAACAATGGCCGTTATCCCAAATGCATCGAACTCACCATCCCCGAATCAGACTTTGTCCTCGAGGCGCTTCTTCGCTTCGTCTACTTTGACGCACCGGTGCTATTTGACCTTGACGACATAATAGACGTCCTCGAGGCCGTGACCAAGTACAAAATATGCGTAGCCATCGACGGCCTGGCGAACAATAGGGGTGGTCAGAGTTCTCGATTCGAGGTCGATTCAAATTGAGGCTTGACGATTAATCGACCTTCGGATTTAGTCGGGAATCGCGCGCTTAAGGCGATTTTCTGTGAATCGAGGTGAATCGTCGAAGCGAGTCCGGACTCGCTTCGACGTCGAGAATCGCGATTCTGGAGGAGGTGCTGGTTGTTCGCACCTCGAGATGATGTTTTCCGCGTCTGGTTTGGTATATACAAGGTACCTTAAATACATATCTGGGCAATAAAATATAGATTTACCTGCGCCTCCGCTGACTCCGTCGCCGCCTGGCATCACCTTGAGAACGCTCTCTCTCTCTCTCTCTGTCTTCATGGCACCTCAGTCGACCTCAAAGACAAAGAAAGCTGTCAATCCCGCTCCGAGCCGGCCACGCAGGAAGACACACAAGTCGGGAAAACCTTCGAGTCAGAAGGGCAGCTGCGATTCCAACAAGAGCGGAGCCACTTCGGAGGACGAGAATTCGCAGGAAGCAGATGGATCTGATGAGGATGGTATAGGCGGTGGGCTGGGTGGAAATGCGGGTAACTCTACTGTCCAGTGCACTATCTTTTGTTCTCCATTTGGTAAAGAGTACTAACGCTTCGACCTTGCACTCTGGGGGGATAGGTGGACCAATCATACGCTCACGTGGAGCCTCATCTCCGCGGTCGAGGATAACAGCGACATCAAGCAGGCACTGTACCCGTCTCCCGGTGGCCATCCATCCACCGCAAACGGAGGAGGCAAGGCGAAGACGGACCACCACGCCCAACTAGCAAAAATACTATTCCAGGAGCACGAGAAGTATGGCGCTGCATTTGCGCCGGCCCTCACTGACGCGAAAGTTCTGGCAGCATGGGGCATGAAAATCAAGAATCGCTTGAAAGGGTGGGTACTGTTTCTTTGTCTCATTTGTGCTTACAGTACTCACGCTGGCATTTAGACTCGAGAGGCAGACCCGAGAGCATATGACAGAGATGGGCACAACCGGAGCAGGCTTGACTCGGGAGGATGAATTGGACATGGCCCGTAATAATGAGCTCACAAACGCATGGTGTACGTAATTCTATCAGGCGTTCGGTGACCATAGTACTAACTTGCTTGCGATAGCGATCGTCAAAAAGAAGTCTCCCTGGTTCTGGAACATGAAAGCACTCATCTCTCAGCGCCCGAATGTCATACCGATGGGCGTCGGTAACAGCGCCGATGCCGTGGACGTTGATGCTATCCTTGGAGACGCTATCACAGTGTCCGAGGATGCCGGAGATATCAAGCCTGCACCGCGACCCTCTCTGGACCTCTTCTTCAAGGATGATGAGAGTAGTTCTGATGCCTCGGAGGGTGAAACTGAGTTCCTCCAGCGCATCCAGAAGCGACGTGCCTCTGTGGTGTCTGCCGCCAACTCCAATGAGGGTGAGGGAGTCAAGAGCGACTCCGAGTTGGTGGAAGATGCGAAGCCTGGAACTCCGGCGGCCAAGAAGGGTGGCGCACCTCCTGCGAATAAGAGGACCCCCGCGCGTGCGAATGCATCCATCTCCGCTACCAAGGGCAATAAGAAGTCGTCATCGAAGAAGCTCAAGATGGCCGACAACTTGACATTGCCGTTGCGGAGGAGGTCACTCGCCAGAAGACGCTCGAGTTACAGATCATCAAAGCTCAACAAGACACTCTCAAGTACAAAGCGAAGCTGACTGCGCAGCTTGAGAAGGAACGCATCAAGGCGGAGAAGGCGCAGCTCAATGCCGAGATGCTCAAGTTCAAAATGCGTCAGGAGCATGAGCTGAAACTCGCGCGCATCAACCGTGGAACACTGCCGGGTATGTACGTTTTGGTCATCCGCATACACATGCTCATCCCGGAATGGTCGCAGGCGCCGTAAACAACAACGCGTTCACGGGCTCTACTGGGGTTAGTTGGGGGAACTCGTTGGATGAGTTTGCTGCAGGCTTCGGGCAGGATGCCAACGGCGGAGAGACATCGGGCGGTGTGGGGGACAACTTCCTTTAGCTCTATGTAGCATTTTCTTCCACTAATCAAACCAAATTCGCGCACATGAGCCACATATGGCCGACCACAATGGAGCTTTGGTAAGTATACAAACGACCGGCCGCCCACAGTCGGCCAGTGCAGGGGCTGGCCGAGCCAGAGAGGCCGGCACCCAGCGTCCAGCAGAGCGGTGCGCCAGCGCCTATCCCGGCGACAGTTTGCCATCCTGCCATCACGTCGCGCTCATCGCTCGCGACAGCGTGCTCGCTTACCTCGCACACACCCAGCCTTCGTTCTCGCCGTTGTCTGTGGGCTCGTGCTTGGGCACCGGACGGCAAGCTCGACCTCATTCCTGCCCCTCGCGCTGCAAGATGTCCTTCGCCCTACCGACCGACATTGAGCGCCCAGCTCTGCCGGGTCCCAGCCCAACCACCACGTCCTGTGTCTGTGCGACTCCGTCCGTCCTAGCTACAGCGCACCGACGATGCTGGACGACACTACCATGATCGCGACAGCGCTTTTCCCGCACTGACTTTACTGCCAGCCTGTCGCGCTCCCCTGCATCAACGTTCCAGCATCCATGTCTCGTCCTCTCCCAAACAACTTCCATCGCCCCTGCCAGCCTCCTCCGCCGCACAAACCCTCACGCCGCAACACCATTGGCGGCTCTGCACTCGCGCCCACACGTCACCCGGTTGGCTACCATGCGCAGAAGCGACTTGATGCGCGTTTCAAAGATCTGGAGGAGGAGCGACGGAAGTTCACAGAGGCTGCTGGGCGGTCACAAAGGGAGAAGGCCCCACTTGAGGTGCGTTCTCTCTCCATTCAACTCGTAAAGCCGATTTGACCTATCTTTTCCAGACAGAACGACTGAAGTTCCGCGAGGAGAAGCAGTCATGGGAGGTTGAGCAAGTGCTCGCTCAGCGCCCTCCAACTCCAGCCACTGCAGGTTCGTCATCACTGCAGTACGCGCGTTATCCCCAGTCAAGGTACCCAATGCGTTGCCCAGAAGAACAAGACGCAAATTCCGGGCGAAAGGTGTCATTCCACGAAAGACCCGCGTCTCGCGGTGGTCTTCCGGCCTTGGCGCAGTCCCCCTGTCATCCTTCTCCCTCGAGACAGCTACCAGAGTTCAAGACAAGCATCGCAGCGCCTTCGCCACCTCCATCACCTCACCTCACCAATGCGTTCGTGCAGCCTCCCGAGTCCCCTTGACCCGCAGCGGACTTCGACAGTGTTCGCACACACCTCCCCCCTCTTCCCTCCCTGCCGAAGTTTGAGATGCCACCACCAGCCGAGGATTCCAGAGATGCAGATAGCATGGACGTCCCACGCGACTCCATCCCTTCAGCCCTGTCCGCATCCTCGTCATCGGTACCACCTCCTGCTGTACCTAGCACACCGTCGCTCGCCCATTCCCCATGGTGAAGCCCTTTGCTCAACGGATGATTCACGCTTACTCTCCGGTGAAACCCTGCCCGCTCAGTCGAATCTTGATGATGGCCAACTCACCCGACTCTCCTGAGGGTCCCACGCTTGACACGCTGGCAGAGGTGGACAAGAACACCATGAATAATATGACAGCGCGGTAGTATCATGTATTCAAATAGTGTACCTATCCCTCCTTCTCGCCGCGCGCCGCTCAAGTGCCCGGAATAGATGCTCTTTCAGTCCTTCGCGCTTCGCCTTCGCAGCTGAGAGCCGTTGACCACGGCCGCACAAGTGGCTTGGTGCTTCGTTGGCTGAGTCCGACTCCGAGCTGAGTCCTTCCCTAATGAAAGGGTCATCGTCAACATCTCCTTCCTCCGCACGCTCCTCGGCCTCGCACCGCATGGCGAAACTGTGTGTCGCAACACATGCCAGAACCCAGTAGGTTGCGTACTTATGTGCCTGAGTAGAGTCGATGTATACCCGTAATCCTTTCAATGACTGGAAACGACCCTTGAGGTAGCCAATGGCATGTTCAGAACGGATGCATACCATCGAGACATGGTTGTTGAACACCTCGTTGTCAGGGAGGTCACGCTCCGGCTTCTTGTATGGAGCAACCATCCAAGTCTCGATCTATGTAGTTTTGATTCATATTCACGATCTGATGACCAAAGTAAGCTTGACCAGCACTCACTGGATACGCAGAGTCTGCCCATATAAATTCATTTGCCTCCAAGATCTCAGTATAGTCGCGCGCAACCCTCGTCCGCTCAAACGCAGTAGAGTCATGTGTGCTTCCGGTGTGGCCATAACTCACGTCTACGATGCGCAAGTTGGGCAACGAGACAACCTAGAACATGGACTGAGTTTATGAGGTGTTCATTATGGGTAGAGTAGCTATGTTCTACACACCTGGATGTTCAACGAGTACTGACACTTCCTATCATAGTAGCTCTCTCCATACCAATACGGACGCATGTACAGCGGTACAAGTGTCCCATCCACCAATAGCCATCCATCCCTCCAAGCCTTGCATGAGTGTTGCTCGACCCATTCCTTGGCCTCGTCTTTCTCCTCTGCAGTTGGCATGCAGATCGTCTCATCGAGGAAGTCCCGACGAGTAAGTGCGACAACCACACGCCGCGTAGCGAGAAGGACATAACCCTTCCCAACACCCGCCCAATTCGCGACCTTCTGTAATCCTGCAGCATTTCCATAGTGACCAAACCGCCACAGAGCAATTGCAAGCTGTTGCTCAACAGGAAATTGAGGGTTGCGTGAGTTGTTTGCAAAGATGGGATCGGATGCGACATGTGCAAGAAGTTGGTCGAATGTCCACGGTGACACCCGTAGCTCATTGCGAAACAGCTCTGGTTGCTCAGTTTTGTAGACGGCGAGGACATGATGAATGAAAGGGGTATTAGGACGTGGTAGACGGGTGCGGGGTTCATGATAGCGTTCGGCATAGATGCTGGATATGAAGTCGTATATGCGGGAGGGAAGGGTCTTGGGATGCTCCAGGTTGGGATTAACATCGATGTTCATATCATCGTCCGTATCAGAACAAGATGATCCTTCTACGTCCCCATCATGGCCAGAAGAGGACACAGATGGAGCGGAGCGAGAAGTAGATGAGTCCGAGTCGGGCATACGTGCGCACCCAGCCTCCCAGTCCCAAGTCCCAACAACTGCACTCCCACCATCTGACCATTCCTCAGTAACCTGCCATCCCTCGCTACTCGTGAACGACGGTGACCCTGCGGGGATGGTGTGTGCCCATGCCATCCGACGAAGCCTCCAGCCCCCACCCAGTACGTCAGCCCAGTCCAACTCCGAGTCTTCCATTGCAACTCCCGGTGGGTCCGTCGAAGTGTCAGAGCCAGATGTGGTAATAGAAGAGTCCGAGTGAGTGTCAGAGGAGAGAGAGCTGAGCGAGCTTGGCAGGTCAGAGTGACAAGAAGAGGAGGGAGCATGGTGTGCATGGCGGTGTGCAGGTCGGAGTGTCGCATGTCTGCGCGCAGCAGCCTTCCTGCGAAGGAGTGCCCTGAACCGCGCAAACCGTATATAAGCCTTGAGGGTGTTCTCAGCAGTAGCTCTGTGCTGTGTACGGCGGCCCATGGTGCAGACAGAGAGACGGACGAAGACAAGTGAATACATTTAGTCCAAATATGGTGTCTTAAACAATTAATCGCCGACGGTTAACTCTTCCAGCAAGGCGTTTGAATCAGAGTATAATCGGCACTAAGAAACGGGTCGGTCAAAGTACCCTCAATTCTCCTACACCGTTTCATGCCCAGAATCGTCGACGAATCGTCAACGAATCGACCTCGAATCGAGAACTCTGACCGCCCCTAATCTCCGCACGCTGGACTTTCTTGTTAAAGATCCTCTCTGCGTGTTCAGCATAACTCAAAAGTTCGTGCTGAAGGATCCTGATGCGACCTTCCGGCGCACAGTCCTGAAACATCTGGTGCAGTGGCCTCCAGTGACTCACGACCTGGAGTCGCTCCGCTGGCAGGAGCTCCACAACGCGGTCAAGTACCGTCGGAAGATCTCCTTCGACGCCGTTTCTCTCATCGAAGACCCTGCACGCCTGAGCACACTTCCATGGGACCGCGTCCCTGGGGGAAAACCTCCGTGCGGCGGGACGTGCTGGTGGCCCCTCTACGCCGACCGTGCAAGACCGGTGCTGCACGAGGCTCCGCTCAGCGACGTCGTTTGCTCCGCTTCTTTCGTGGCCTCAGTTGGGATGGATCTCAAGTGCGTGAATTACAGGGAGCGCCTCCTGTGCATTCTACTTCCCAATGGGTACATCGTAATTTCAGATGGGTTCAGATGGATTTCAGACATGTTCAGAATATTCAGAGGGAGGTCGTTCAGACGAGGGAAATTGGGCTTCAGACAAATGTCAGATTTGGTCGCACAGATGCTTCAGACTTTCAGACGTCTCAGACGATTGAGCGAGTGCTAGGAAAGTATATTGGAACGTGCTCATTGTTGAGCGATGAGTACATTGGTACCATGAATACATATTTTCATCGCCTTAAACTGCTGCCAGAGGTGAGCTGCTACGCTCTCGGATATACCGCCTATTCACGACAGAGCCATTGCCAGCAGCCCGATTGGCACTAGTGCGCAGAGGCGGCGGTGCGGGCACGGTGAGCAAAGCACGAGCACGTTCGAGTAAACGTTCGAAGCGATGCGGTTTTTCGAGCAACGCATCCACTGCAGTGACATGCCACTTCGCAGTGTCCTTGCTGGCATTATCGTCCTTCGAGAAACTAAGTTGCAGTTTGCCTCTGCCCTGGCCTTTGCTGTACCATCATCAGAAGTCCCCAAAACTGCTGAGCGCACTGAGCGTGCTGAGCGTGCTGGGGGTGCTGATGCCCAGTGAGAACGGCGAAAATATATGTTGAACAATGGTCGATGGTTCCGACAGTCTCATGAATCTGGCTGAATGATTCTGGAAGGAGTGTCGCATATTGAGCACCTCTGGGCACGAGGAGGTGGTACGCGCGTCTCTGTCGTCCCCTTGCTCCTCGATGTCACGAAACTGCAGAATTATAGTGTATCCATGCAATTTCAAATCAACGTTCAGGTACATTATTCCGGTGCACCGCGCGCACATCAGGGAACCTTTTCTGGCGTCTATCTGTTGTAGCAGGCCACCGTGTCCCATTGATGAGTCACCGAGCTTTCTGCACCCCTAGTCAAACCCATCCATGCAGCTTCGACCACGCTTCGCCTTCGTTTCGCCCTCGATGCGGTCCCTGGTCGTGGGAGCAGGCTACTACTATTACTTATCTATCTTCTTACCCAACACCCTTTGTAATGACTTCGCTGTGTCAGCGCTAATCAGAGAATCTCTCCCCCTCTCCGTCACCATCTCAACTTTGGCGCCAGTTCGCCTTCGCTGGGAGGCCGTAAGTTCAGCAGTCGACACGCAGTAGTGTCGATCGAGCAAGAGTTCGCTCGCTTCACAAGAGAGTAGCCTACTAGGGGCCCGAGTTTGCTAATCCTGACTATCAAGTTGCCGCAGAGTTTCGAAGCAAGTATCCCGCACCAGTGAAGAGAAGACCGCCAGTCTAGGAGCGAAGTAGCTCCTGTGCTATCGAGCACGAGAATCCGACCACCCACTGAGGGTGCCCCAGTTTAGTACCTCGCCTCCCTCCTCCGCCACCTATACACTCCCTTCCTCGTCCCCTTCCCCCTTTGACGTGCCCTCCCACGAGCGAGTTTGCTTCCCCAACTCCCCCACCGGACTGCTGCTTCACCCGATACGCCGAAGCGTGCCTCCCGGATTGTGCCATTTCCGAGTCCATTCCGAAACACCCAGCTTTGACCGTGAGCCTTCGCCTCGACGTGGCACCACACCTTCCACTCCCAGTCCATCCACGGCTTCGCAGCTTCGCACCGCCTCTTCCCTGACTTCGCAGATAGGCTCTACTCGTGCGACCATGGTCACCCAGCTTCGACCTGGGAATCGACTAGCCGACTTGTAACCTTTCAGGTTTGTTGTGGTTTTTGTTGGGATTTTCCCCTCAGAGACGCAGCTACCCTATCATTTTGGAGCCCACCGCGAGGGGTTTTAGTTGACACCGCCGGCTCAAGCTGTCGACACTGTCGCCACCTTTAGCCTCTGCGTCGAGCCTCAATGAGTCTCTGTTCCAGGTCCAACAGCTCCTTCGCCAGTTCTCAGTCGACCTCGACAAGCAAATCGCCCTCCAGGATCTGTTTGACGAGTCGCGACTGTATACCACCACACCATCTTCGCCTTCGACTGACTCCTCTTTACAAGAGTTACCACCCTTCGGTTCGACCAACCCCGTGCTTCATACGCGACCTCGTTCATCGTCGCTCCCCAACATTTCGTCAACTTCGCGAACACGTCGAGCCTATTGCAAAGAGGGAGTACCACTCCTCCCGGGCATCAAAAAGAACCTACCACCACCGCGCCGTTGCTCCAAGGCCGCGTTGACTGCCTCCCACCAGCCCCCTCCACATCAACCGACCCCCCCCATATCCGTTATCACTATGGCCCAGCCAGCCCATAAAATTGACGCCATGCCGCTATCAAATGAGCGAGGAACCCCACAATGGAGCTCGACAAGTCGCGAAGGGGTCGAACACTACTTTCGTGACCTCGAGCGAGTCATGGCAAAGCATCAGGTTACTGACGAAGCCGAGAAGAAGGAGGCCGCGCTTACCTACGTTCCGATCGACGTCGCGAAACATTGGGAATCACTTCCCAAGTATTCCGCGGCTGACTACGACGGGTTCAAGACGACGATCTTAGGCTTCTACCTCAGCACCGATGCGAAGCACAAGTTCATGGTTCGCGAGTTCGACGAAATAGTGTCGAGGCGTGTTCGCACCGGGATAAGTTCGCTGTCTGAATACATGGAATTTTATGGCGAATTCTACCCCGTGGCATGCTACTTAATGGGCAAGACGCCTCCCGAGCTCACCCAGCGACAAGTCGTCGACACGCTCCTGCGGCTCCTTCACGACAGCCGCCGTCCTGCGGTCGAAGTGCATTTGAACCAGAAGGTCCCTGACAAGCAGCGAGATGACTCCTACACCATCGAACAGGTCCATGAGGCAATCTCCTACGTAATCGATAACCAGAACGGCTTCGCCAGCACCTTGCAGAGCTGTGAGGCGCCTCGACCCCCTTCGCCTCAAGTGCCGCGTTGCGACCTCCCACCGCACATGCCCGCCGCAATCGAAAATGCACCTCACCTTGCGACCGGTGGCAATGAGCTGGTCATCAAGGCCAAGGTACTCCAGAACCTCCTCACGGCAGCGATTCGATCAGCTCGTGAGGGTGACGCATTTGGTGGCAGTGCTGGCCGCAGGCCGCCCCTGGCCAACTACAACCGCTTCCCGGACGGTCCCCCGCGCTACCAGCCTGCGGTGCGACCGGCGGGGGGTCAAGGCAACCAAGCCCCCCCTTGTCCCACATGCTACTACTGCGGCAATGAGGGCTGCAGTATTGCCATCTGTCCGAAGGTGGAGAGCGATGCAAGAGCGGGTCTGGTCATGCGTGTTACCCCCAACAGTCATGTCATGCTTGCAAACGGGCGCGAGATCCCCTTCCGTCGAGGTGCAGGAGGTACTATTCGCGACGTGATGCGCGCTTACTACGACCGCAACCCCGTGCACCAGCCGCAGCCTGGAGGGGTGGCGAACAATATGTTTGCCCTTCACATACACATGGTTGGCGGCGCGGCCTACGAGTGCACCATCAAAGAGGAAATCAAAGCGCACGAACAGCAGGCGGCCCTGCTGCAAGAGGTTAAACGTCGCCGGGACCAGTCGAAGCGTGTTCAGTTCGACGGGGTCGAAATTTCCACGCGGCCCCCTTGTACTCGAGCCCAGAAGGCAAAGACCGCTGAGAAGGAACTTCCCATGCCGACGTCCCAACCTCGCGTGCCCTAGGGACCTTCACGAGTTAGCAAAACCCGTGGGTACCCAAGGATAAATCCGTGGGAATACCCATGGGTAAGTACATCCACGGGTGTGAGTACCTGTTTCCCACGGATTTTCAAGGATGCGGGTATGGCTAGGTAAACCCGTGAGTACCTGCACACCCTCATGTTGTAGGCACGAACCGTGGGATTCTAATGATATGTCACACGAATTTTTCCGATCAAAACTGAGTGTGCTAGAGGCGAAATAAACATGCCCAAATCCGGAAGCATAGGCTGTCTTTTGCGCTCAGTTGCCCGAGATGCCCGAGTAGGTGCTCAAATGAACATCTGGGTCGTTGTTGGAGTCGACGTTCCCCGGGGTGTCCTTGTCCTGCACGAGGGACATCATCTGGAGTGCGTCGGCGGGCGTGAACAGGTCGCCATGTGAGCTTGTGCGCGACATACTCGACGAGTACATGTCGCAGGGCAAGACAAGGGACGAGGCGATCGCGCTGGCGGGGGACACGCCGTGTGCGCTCGCATCCGATGTGTCGGGTATGGCATTGAAGTCCGGCATCTCGCTCACGTCGTTGTCGGTGGTGACGTTCTCCGGGACGTCCTTGTGCTGCACAAGAGGCGTCATCTGGAGCGCATCGGCAGGCGTGGACGGGTTGACGTGCGAGCTCGTTGGCAATATGCCGGACGAGTACGTGTCGGAGGGAGGGACGAGGGATGAAGTGATCGCGTCGGCGGGGGACATGCCGTGTGCGCTCGCGTCGAGGGTCCGACATGAAGGATTCTTGATGAAGCGGCAACCAAGACTGAGGCCCGGGTGAGAACAACCACATTAAAAGTCAGAAGAGCAGGAAGTTTACACCACAAGGGGAGGGACATACCGGTTGGTGGGATCGCACCCATGTTGCCAGACCTGCAATCTCCTCTGCGGTCACTTCACCCGGACTCATTCTGAGTCTCTGCCAATGTTCACGCCGAGGCTGTGACTGCCGTCTGAGGTGCATGTAGAGCGAGCCGAACTTGAGGATGGCATCGCGGTACTGAGGCGGTGTGTTGATTGCGATCAGCGTGTCTCGAGAGAGGGCGTGCAACCACGCCATGAGCGCTGCGAGCAACGGGGTGTGAATCATGATCGGCGTGAGGCTAGAGAGTTCGCTTGAGGTAGGAACGGTGGTGTTCGGGTTGGACTGTGATGAGTTAGATACCATGTCATAAGGCAGGCACTGTACTATGTAGCTTACACGTTGGTTATGCTCATCCGGGACGATGCGCGCGGCATATGTGCGATATGCGAGGCGGTTTGGAGACGTCCAGGTATCCACACGCAGCTCAATAGACACAGCAAGGTCGCCACAGATAGGTGGAGGAAGACAGCCTAGCAGGGTGGACGTGACATCGAGGTGCATCATGACAGAGAGAAGAGCGAGCGTGAGCCTGGAGGGAGGGGCTCGCAGGGCTAAATGAAGTTTTCTTACCAGTGCCTTTTGAAGCACGCTTTCCCACCATTATACTTTTGTTGTCTACCGTTCTGACTGACGCTTCAATTGTCACACCATAAGACGGGACAGCACGCAGATATCATATGCAGCAACTAGGCATACAACAGGAGGGTAGCTACAAACTACGCAGGCGTGTGAGCCCCCGAGACCTTCTCAATACTATCCCAACCGTCTGCCATCTCAACATCCTCGTCCTCCTCCTGGGCCTCCAGGACGCCTTTGATGCAGTTGACGAGGTCAGTGGTGGTTAAGATGTCCTTGCGCGTCCACTCGCCGACACACAGAAGTGCGCGCGTTGTCTGTGCACTGAGACGACTCCGGACATGCGTGAGCGCACGGCGACCGTGGCTGAAGATGCGTTCGACGTCCACAGACGTCGCTGGGCAAACAAGGTCAGTACATAAGTCGTAGGTGGCAGAAGAAATCATACTACGCACCCGGAATCGACAGGTAGTCGAGTGCCATCCGGGATAGGCGAGGGAACAGAGCACGACGTTCCCTCCACCACAGAAGCGGGTTGTCTGTCTCTTCGATCGCGAGAGCGAAGTACCGTGTGAGCTCGTCTTGTCCGGACTCCGGGGCGGGCGTGCTTGGAAGACGGGGTTGGAATAGAGGCAAAAATGTTGCTGTCCTGTACGAACATGACAAGGCAGGTTTAGAGGGAAGAAAAGTGAGGACTTACGTCGATATCATTGCTCCCCTTCGAGGCCTTGGTGCCCTTCCTCCCCTTTGCCTGCCCCTGCTCCTTCGACGTCTTGCTACTATGGCCGGCGAGCTCTGCTGGTGCATCCGGTGCGGGCGACGGATTGCGCATGTCAGGTCCCGGGTAGGATCGGTCGAACTCCTCCCGGAGCATGTCATGCGCGTTCTTGATCCATTGAGTTGGCCAGCCTGCGTCCTTGAAATAGACATCCTTGTACGACGGGTGGAGCACTGTAAACAGATAGAATTAGCACACAAATGAATGTGGTTAGCATATTCATGAGCATACGTACTAAGCGCAATGCGGTAGGTTGCGGAGAGGTCGGAGAGCTTGTAGTAATGATTGAGAACGTTCTTGCCCAGCGTGAGGGCAGACCAGAGGGCGGAGTTGAGATTTTTGTCCCGGATTTGATTGGTGAGTACAGTGTCGATGTGGTCCATGGCGTGTATGACTTTGGCAAGGTTCGGAGTCTTCGTAGAGAAGAATAGCGTAGCATGTTTGAAGATCTAAGCAGGACGTAGTGTGCGAGGCCAGCGTAGGGCATGATGACGAGAACAACCCGACAACCAGCGGCAAAGCCGGCGGTTTGTGGGCGCAGAGGCAAATAAACAAATTTGTGCATGTTAGCAGCCACGTTGGCAGGCTGAGCGTAAGTGCACATACCTTCAAAACATCACGCAGTTGCGCAAGGATTCCCCACTCTCGCTCGCTCAGCTCGTACGCACGAAGGCCGCTATCACGCTGGGCACACAACCTCTCAATCGCAGGCCGGTATTCAACAGCTGCCTCGGCCATATCGAAGGTCGAATTCCACTGAGTCCGGACGTCCCGAGGGAGCAGCTTCTCGCGCAACTTCAGCTCCCTCAGGATGTCGCGCCAGGCAGGGAGCAGCTTAGTTGTGGAGTGGATGATCTTGAAGGCAATTTTGCGTATCTGTGAGATGGTAAGTCACTGTCCCGCTCGGGTATGGAGTCCGCACTAACCTTCACAAGCACCATCTTCAGAGGGCGGATATCGCGCTCGTACTCTGCTTGCTCCTGCTCGTTCATAGTCTCGACCTCATCCACCCAAGACTCGTTGTCGAAGTCTATGTCCAACCCACCCTCGTCCTCCGACTCTTGAAGAAACTCACCTTCCGTTGTCCTCTCCTCGCTCTCAAGCTCCTGCGCAAGCTGCGCCAACTGCCGGACATCTTCGTCGACAAGCACGTCGGGATCCGTGCACTCTTTGACATCAAATTGCTTCAAGATGGCCTTGACGACGATGTTCAGTATATGCAAGAAGCAACGAGTGCGACCAAAGTCGCCTTGGAACTCCGGGAGCGCCCTTGCCAGCTCAGCAGTGAGCGTATCGTTGTTCGAGGCATTGTCGGCGGTCACGCTCAGGATCTGCAAGAAAAGGTACATCTTTAGTATCTATTCATCCAGAGCCATTGGAACTGACCTTGTTCTCGATCCCGAACTCCTGCAGGACTTGAGCGAAGGCGGCCGCAAGATTGACACCGGAATGAGACTAGCACCAACCATCGTCAGCAAGCCCCGAGTGGCCCCAAAACCACATGTACGTACCTTTGCGACCTCGACGATATCGAGGAGGAAACAAAGCGGCTGACCGTTATGTTCCAGATGTGCCGTGATCGTGACGAAAGCACAGTGATTCGGGGACGTCCACGCATCCGTCGCGAAGCTGATTTTGCCCTGGTACTCACGCAACATCTTTGCAATCTTCGCGCGGGCGCCGACAAAGACGTTCTTGGCATCGCGGGAGATTGTAGTCGGCGATGGGATGTAGTACTCCGGCCGTCCAGTCTTCATCAGCGACTGGAACGCGCGGTCGCCTACGATCTCAAACGGTCGCAAGTTCTCCGACACCCACCGGACAAACTCGGCCCTATGGACACATTAAGTGAGTAGACCCCAACGCTCGAATGTTGTCCTAGACTAACCGGGTCTCTGCCTTTGTGTGCGGTCGGTGCGAATAGGTAACTACACCCTTCTTGCGCGCAAAGTGCGCCGTGATCGAGCCATCCCGCAGAAGACCCTTCACAATGGTGAGTCGCACTTCATCCGCATCATCGGCCTCATCAGCGCGTTCAATAGTGTCGTCTCCCCAACATCTCCTGGCATGTTTGCGCAAGTTCCCGGTCGATTGCGCATCCTTCGTGTCACGGTCTGTGGACCAGCACCCCCTTTTCGCCCTTCCCGGAAGTTCCAGTTCCCTCTTTCAGACCCTTTCCTATCTTGGACACTCCCTTTTTGGATCCCCTGAACCCCATTCCCGTGACCGCATGCTCTGTTCCCGTGGCCGTATGCTTCATTCCCGCAGTTACCTCCCCTTTACCATGTGTTTTCCCGCCCTTTTGTCTTCCACCCGCGCAGCCTCGTTCCCCTTCCCATGTGATTCCCTTCCACTAGCACGTGATTGTCTTGCACTGGCACGTGATTCTCTAGAGCAGAGTAGTATATAAAGCCCCCTCAGCGCTTACCTAGTCCCCATCTCGACCTCCTGGTCATTGGGACTAGGTGTGTATCTACCCCCTGTACTCTTCCCCCTCTCCGTGCTAATGTATAACCTGGTCATTGGGACTAGTCTGTCGCAGTGCGCTTGAAGACTAGCTATCGTCGACTTTGTGCCTTCGTGCCGGTCGTCGCTTTGTCCTCCATCGAGTTCATCATCTCTTCTATCCATCTCATTGCTCTTGCGGCTCCTCGCCGCTCGCCCCTCAGGTCATCGCCGATCGACGCCTGGTGTCTACGCGTCTAGTCGCCGCGACATTAGGTCGAGATCTTCCCCCGGTGCTGACCCTCTGAAAAGAGTGTCCCCATCGCCCGACATCTACGCCCCCCACCCTGAACTGCACCGGCAGACAGCACGCCTGGGATACCACTGATCAAGAATACGTCCATCGACGGAGGGATCCGGAGGACAATGCCTGGTACTGGGACTCCTGTGAGCAGAACCCTTGCCCCAACTGTCACGATCGCCCCGATCAAATCAATCAACAAGCCTACTCCGACGAGTTCATCCCCGTCCCCGACTCTCCCGCTGCAGAGTCCCCAACCACACACTCCCCTCTTCCAAGTACCCCCTCCGACGAACTAGAGGTCGCTGCCCTCATCGCCTTACCCCCATCACCCCTGATTATCCCATCCCGTCCGCCGTCAGCGCCACCCGTGATGACGCACCAACCGCAGCAGGGTGCCCCGAACCCAACGGCGGCCCCCCCGGCCAATCCACAGGTTGCTCAACCTGCCCAAGCCCAACAACCTGCACAAGCCGCGCAGGCTGCTCCCGCACAACCCCCCGATCCCACACAACTTCTCCTTCAGTCCATGACCCTCCTCACACAATCCATGACGCAACTCGCCGCTGCTACCGCAACTACTAGCTCAGGCAAGGCTGTGCAGAAGCCCGCTCCGTTCAAGGGAGAACAGGGTGGAGAGGCACGTCACTTCCTAGCCGCCTTCACGATGTGGGCCATGACGCAAGGCGCATCCCTCAACCACGTCAATGCCGCCGGGAATGCGTTAGGACCTCGGAATGACCAGTGGATCCGCACGGTCCTCTCGTACATGCAAGACGATGCCGCTCTGTGGGCTACTCCGGCCATGGAGGAGCTAACTCTGGGCCACACCCCGTTCAACAACGACTGGAACGAGTTCCGACAGCAGTTCAAGGCTCGCTTCGAGTCAGTGGACGAGGCCGTTGATGCGAAGGAGCGCCTTCAGAAGCTCTGGCAGGGCTCCCTCACCGTCCCCGAATACGCTGCCCGGTTCAACGAACTGGCTGGTCGCACTGGATACTCCGGAGCAGACCTTCGAGACCGGTTCTACGATCACCTCTCCGACGCGATCAAGGACGAGTTGGTGCACACCGCTCGCCCCACCGGGACGCTCGAGGAGCTTATCACTGTCACCGCCGACATCGACGTCCGTGTCCGTCAACGTCGTGCAGAGAAGGCTCGTCAACAGGGACGAACTCCTGCCACCCCCTCG
>NW_027137931.1:335930-337451 GCF_003813185.1 Lentinus tigrinus ALCF2SS1-7
CCCCCGTCCCCCAGTATCTCTAGCATGTACGATAGTATCAGTTCTTGCGTCATTCCTGAATTGAATCCATCCAGTTCCCACTTTCATGTTAGTGTGATACTCAAAGGCAGGCACCGTAGCGTACGTACAGCAGCTATGATAGATAGTGGGGCAACAGCCCTATTCATTAGTCGACGATTCGTACGAAAGCACAACGTCTTCTTACATCCTTTACCCAGAGATATTCCCCTTTACAACATTGATGGTTCCAAGAACACTGCAGGTAGCATTACACATTTTGTTAGGTTACAACTCTCCATGGGCGATTACGTAGAATGGCTCGAGTTTCTTGTTACAGACCTGGGCCCTGAGGACGTCGTACTAGGCTTACCTTGGTTACGCAGGGTCAATCCGGACATTGACTGGCAGGGAGGTACGATGGAGGTTGGGACCGAGGAGAAGGAGACGAAGACGGAGACCCTAGCCGCTGACTGGACACCAGGAGTTGAGCGGATCGCCGCCAACCGGGTGCAGCGCAGGAAGTGGTGGAAAGCCCAGGTACTGGAGGACACGACGGAGGAGCTATGGTGTGCCGCCGGGTACACCTACTCCACGGAGCTCGCTCAGAAAGCGAACCAGGACAAACCCAAGCGGACGTTCGAGGAGATTGTACCTGAAGAGTATCGCCAGTACTCCAAGGTCTTCTCTGAGGCGGAGTCGGAGAGGCTCCCCGAACACAAGCCCTACGACCATGCCATCGACCTCAAGCCCGATGCCCCGGAGACGTTACGCTCGAAGGTGTACCCGATGCCTCCGAACGAACAGGAGGAGCTGGACCGGTTCCTCGAGGAGAACCTCCGTAAGGGCTACATTGTCCCCTCCAAATCCCCCATGGCATCCCCGGTCTTCTTCGTGAAGAAGAAGGATGGCAAGCTGCGACTCGTCCAGGACTACCGGAAGCTCAACAATCTCACAGTAAAGAACCGATACCCCCTCCCCCTCGCCACCGATATCATCACTCGACTCCGGCAGGCGAAGTACTTCACCAAGTTCGATGTCCGCTGGGGCTACCACAACATCCGCATCAAGGAGGGAGACGAGTGGAAGGCGGCCTTCGTCACCAACCAGGGACTATTCGAGCCACGGGTCATGCTGTTTGGGCTGACGAACTCCCCTGCCACCTTCCAAGCCTTGATGAACTCCATCTTCGCAGACCTGATCGCAGCTGGCAAGGTTGCAGTTTACCTGGACGACATCCTCATCTTCTCCACCACGCTAGGGGAACACCGCAGCGTCACTCACGAAGTCCTCCGACGCCTTCAGGAGCACGACCTCTACCTTCGCCCTGAAAAGTGCGAGTTCGAGCGGACCGAAGTCGAATACCTGGGCTTAGTCATCCGTGAAGGCGAGGTTGCAATGGACCCGGTCAAGGTCAGGGCAGTGACGGAGTGGCCGGCCCCTAAGAACCTCCGGGAGCTGCGAGGATTCCTCGGGTTCGCCAACTTCTACCGTCGCTTCATCCGAGACTTCTCTAGGCTTGCC
>NW_027137931.1:340201-356057 GCF_003813185.1 Lentinus tigrinus ALCF2SS1-7
CGGCTCCTCGCCGCTCGCCCCTCAGGTCGTCGCCGATCGACGCCTGGTGTCTACGCGTCTAGTCGCCGCGACACTTCGTGTCCAAGTACCGGCGGACAATGCGACCCTTCACGCTCTTGCACGACTTCGCAGCACATCGGAAGTCATGGTAACGGCGGCCGTCATCATCGTGACCGAAGGCTACATCCGGCGAGAAGAATGCGTAGGTTGGTGCAACCCACGTCTCTTGCAGACGCGCTACAAGGAGTTACTAACCGCATGTCAACAGCAACCATTAGGCTCCCTACTCACCAAGCTCTGCCTCGGGATCCTCTGGCTCCTGGACGACAATACCTGCCTTGGCGTGCTCTGCATCCTCCTCATCTGCATCCTGGACCGCCGCACGACGCGCCTTCTTCTTTGGCGGTGGTGCCTCACTTCCGGAGTCCGACAACTCAATGTGGGATGACATCTCGGAGTCGGAGTCGACGACAATAGGCGCATTTTGTCTCTTCTTGCGTGCAGTGGCACGCTGCTTCTGCGCGGCTCGCTTGGCAGATGATCCAGACATGGTGTGTGGGAGGAACGGTGGTAGGGGTGAGAAGATGCAACTTGTGACGGATCTTCGGACACGTCACAAGGGTAGGTAAAATGATATAGAATTCTGCAGAACTCCGTAGAACAGCAAGCAATCGTACGATGTAGCTAGAGCCGGAAATTTTGAGACTTGCACCATACCGACACATCGGCGCTTGTGTGTATAAGCCCGACGGGTTGAGCGCTACGGGTACGGGTCCTCGGGCGGGTTCCCGATGACATACCCGTACCCCTACCCAGCGGATACAGGTACACTGACCCGCACGGGTCACCCGTACCCCCGCCGGTGCCTAGCGCCAGTCCACCCGTATGCGCAGGTCCCCGATGTGACCAAAGCTGGTGCACCTCCTTCGCGTGACTTCGCTTACTCCGCCTCGCGCGTTATGGAATCGGCGCAGACACCTCGAGTTCAGGCCGACATCGGCGCTTCGCAAGCTGCGAACCTGACACGCCCCCGTGAGCCGGCCTACCGCAACCAACTGGTGGCGCTCGATCCGGCGGTGGAAGACTGAGTGTTCCAGCGCAACTTCGTGGAGTCCCCTTCGATTGCGCTCACACCGATCGAGCTCCTCAGCATCTCGCCGGCAATGTGCAAGCGCCTCCACAGAGCGACGGGGATGAGGCGAGTTGCCTTTGAGGGAGCCCCTGTTGCCCCGGTAGCCGTCAACAGCGCCACTATTGAGGAAGTGAGTGAGGACGAGGACGAGGAAGCTGGCGAGGCACCTGGGTCCCTGGAGGCGTACGTGGAGGTGCCGGCGGCGTCCTATCAACTTCGCGAATACACCTCGTACGCCACGGCAGATGTTGGAGATGAGGTCATTGTCGCCGTGCCCACACAGAAGCTTCGCTCAATTGCCGCATGGGTTAACAACCATGCGCTGGTTGAGTGTATCCTGGACCCGGGGTCGCAGATAGTCGCCATCAGTGCGGCGAAGTGTCACGACCTCGGTATAGCCTATGACCACAAGTCGACGATTCCTATGCAATCAGCCAATGGTGCAGTCCACGAGATGAAGGGCCTCGCTCGTGACGTTCCGGTGGAGCTTTGTGGTGGTATAGTCATCTACCTTCAGATGCACGTCGTCGATCGCGCGCCTTACGATGTTCTTCTGGGTCGCCCCTTCGACGTTCTGGTGTCATGTGTTTTGCGTTGCGACAGTTCCGGGCGACAGGAGATCGTGGTCACTTGTCCAAATACCAAGAAGTCCCTCACTATCCCCACCTACGTGCGAGGCGAAGCGACGACCGCGCCGCGTGAAGCGCCTTTGGGTTTTCAGGCTTCGAGGAACTGATTGACAGTCAGGGAGAGGTCGCATTTGTCTTCAATTACAACCACAATACCCATACCCTAGAAGGCACTGCCTACACCTCGCTCTCAGACTTAGAACCGCCAACCATTACTCAACAGTATTTATTTGCGTGTGACAACCCGTCAGTTGCCTCGGAGGTCCACTCCTGGTTCTTCGACGTCCCAGCGAAGTCGCTGACGCCCCTCGTCTCGAACCTTCAGTCTCTCGCTGCCTCTTCGCCTTTTGCTACAGATGTGTTCGTGGCTTCGCCTCCTCCTCCTGTCCCTTCGTTTAGAACCACTCCCGTACTCGCCTTCCAGACTATGCCTCAGAAAACCACTCCGTTGTTCCAGTCGACGGTGTCACCCCACTTTTCGACTCCTGTGGCTAGGCCGGTCGCTGTCTTCTTGTCGACAAAGAAGAAATACAAGCCGGTCACGCAGAAGGTTCGCGCGATAGTGGGCGAGCTGCCCCAGGAGTATCGCATCGTCCGAAACTGTGTCGGCGACCCATTGGCAACGCTCCCTATGCTCAACCCGAACCCACCACCCTTTGTGCCGACAGGTCGATATACCCAGGAGCGACGTGACGCAATGCGAGCCGTGCATCACTGGCTCCAGCCCGCTGAGCTTGACCTCCTCGACGACTTTATGTGCAAGCACAACAAGGCCTTCGCCTGGGACGACAGTGAGCGAGGCAGTTTTTGCTGCGACATGTTCCCACCTGTGTGCTTCCCTGTCGTTCCCCACATTCCCTGGGTACAGAAGAACTTCCCCATACTGCCTGGCCTCTATGATCAAGCGACCGCGCTCATCCAGAGGAAGATCAACGCTGGTACATACGAGCCGTCAAACGCTTCGTATTGCTCGCGATGGTTCTGCGTCGCGAAGAAGGACAGCAAGATCCGAATCATCCACAGCCTCGAGCCCCTCAACGTGGTCACGATACAGCATTCAGGCGTTCCACCCATCCCCGATCACGTCGCCGAACAGTTTGCTGGGCGCGCCTGCAGTACTACGCTCGACTTGTACGTCGGCTACGACGAGCGTGAGATCGACGAAGCGTCACGTGACCTGACAACGTTCCAGACCCCATTTGGCGCGATGCATTTGACGACTCTACCTATGGGCTGGTCGAATTCTGTCCCCATCTTTCACGACAACGTAACCTTCATTCTTCAGCCTGAGATTCCGCACGTCACGATTCCCTACCTCGACGACGTGCCTATCAAAGGTCCGGTGACCGCGTACCGAGGTGTCGACAGCGTTCCCAAAGCGCTCCCCGCGAATCCTGGAATTTGCCGGTACATTTGGGAACACTTCCAAGATGTCAATCGCTGCGTACAACATGTTGGCTTCACTGGCGGGACTTTCTCCGGCCCGAAGTCGCTCATAGGTCCGTCAGAGTTCATGACAATCGGTCACTTCTGCACAGAAGCGGGCCACCGACCCGATGCGAAGCGGCTCAAAGCAGTCGTCAACTGGGGACCCTGTAAGGACCTCTCAGAGGTTCGCGCCTTCCTAGGCACTATCGGTGTTGCTCGTATATTCATCAAGGACTTCGCCAAGAAGGCCCATGCGCTCGTCAAGCTCACTAGGAAGGACGTTCCCTTCGAATTCGGGCCTGAGCAGCTCCAAGCGATGACCGACCTCAAGGAGCTCCTTCTCGCTTCGCCCGCACTTCGTGCGATCAATTACAAGTCGGAGGCACCGGTCATTCTCGCCGTCGACACGTCGTACATCGCAGTCAGATATCAGCTCGCCCAGCGTGACCTAGAGAACACGAAGTTGTGATACTACAATCACTTCAGTTCAATCACACTCAACGACCGCGAGGCCCGCTTTTCCCAGCCCAAACTCGAGCTTTACGGTCTTTACCGGGCTCTTCGCGCCCTTCGCTTCTTCCTCATAGGAGTCCGCAACCTGATTGTAGAGGTCGACGCGCGCTACATTAAGGGCATGCTCCAGAATCCAGACGTCGCACCGTTGGCTTCTATGAACTGGTGGATAGTGTCGATCAACATGTTTCACTTCGAGCTAGTGCATGTTCCAGGTGCACAGCACGGTCTGGATGGTTTGTCGAGGTGACCAGCTCAACCGGGTGACACGCCAGAACCCGAGGACGACTTCGACGACTGGATCGATGAGCTTTACGGCTTCCTACACATAGTGAATCCACCGCCAGTTGGTCGACTGGGTAATGCGCCTCTTCGCGACTTTGCCCCGGGCGACATCGAGGCCGTCGCAGTCTTCGCCCAGCAGACCAGCGGGACGGCCGTGAAGCTCCCAATCATTGACCCTACCAACTACTCGAACTTTCTGTGATCGGCGAAGGCGAAGCAGCTCAAAGCGCGCCTCGCTGAAGTGCGCGCCTTCCTAGTCGACAAGCAGCGCCCAGATCATCCCTCAGAAAAGGAGCTCAAAGCCTTCATCAAGTATGCGTCCGGGTTCTTTGCAGATAAACAGGCCCGACTCTGGCGGATTGAGAAGACGGGCGCACATCGCCGAGTACTGGATGAGGCGAGTCGACCCAGGGTACTGGTCGAGATGCACGACTACGTTGGCCACCGGGGCATCTTCGCGACTCGCTCCTTCGTGTCGGAAAGGTTCTGGTGGCCTGACATGAATGCCGATATCACCTGGTATGTCAAGTCCTGCCACCAGTGCCAGGTTCGCCAGACGACGAAAGTCCATATCCCTCCGACGGTCACCTTCCCTGCGCCACCTATGGTTCGTGTTCACGTCAACGCGATGGACATGCCCGGTTGCTACAAGCACTTCCTGCACATGCGCTGCGCGACGACTTCGTACGCAGAAGGTCGCGCTTTGACAGTACAGACTGCCAAGGCGATAGGCGACTGGCTCTACCAGGACCTCTTGTGTCGTTGGGGCGCCGTGAGCGAGATAGTCTCCGACAACGGTTCGCCATGGGTCGCGGCGCTTGAATACCTCGCGAAGAACTACCACGTCAACCATATTCGCATATCCGGATACAACTCGCAGGCGAATGGTGTGGTCGAATGCCCTCATTTCCATGTGCACGATGCGTTGGTCAAGGCGTGCGAAGGCGACCAGGAGCAATGGGTCTTGCGTGTGTATTCAGTACTGTGGGCCGACCGTATTACCGTTCGCCGGCGGTTGGGATGTTCGCCCTACTTCGCCGTTACAGGGACAAACCCGATCATGCCCTTCGACATTGCCGAAGCAACGTATCTCATGCCGGTCCCTTCGACAATGCTATCGACGGCAGAGTTGATCGCGCGAAGAGCCATCGCCCTGCAAAAGCGTCCCCAGCAACTTGAGCACCTTTGCAGTGAAGTGTTTCGCCTGCGAGTCGAAGTGGCGAGAAAGTTCAAACACGACAACAGGTTCACCATTTGGAACTTCAACTTCAAAGCAGGCTGCCTGGTCCTCATGCACAACACCACGATCGAAAAGTCGCTCAACCGCAAGATGCGAGCTTGTTACCTCGGTCCCTACGTTGTCGTCTCCCAAAACAGAGGAGGTGCTTACATAGTCGCGGAGCTCAATAGCGCCATCTTTGATCGACCCAGTCACCGCCTTTCGGCTCATTCCGTACCTCGCCCGTGAAGACGTGATTCCGCTCCCACCTGACGCGCTCGACATCGACGAGGAGCGTTTGCGCGAGATGGAACGGTTCGATGGCCCTAGTGATGTGCTCAGCCCGGCTCCGAGCCGTCGAGCTCCCAAAGCTGGCTCTCTTCAGGCCGAGCTTGGCCGAGCTTCCGGGACGGCTTTGAGAGCCTCACGGCTCGGCCAGCGACCTCTTCAGGCTCGAGCCGGCTCTTGAGCTCGAGCTCGACTGAGGTCCAAGTAGCGCTGTAGATCGCGGGCTGATGGGTGGCTTGTGTACTGTATAGTACTATGTAGTTTCGCACTGGCAACGCCTGCTGCAATAGAGTTAAGCTTTGTGCTTCTCTCGGACTCTCCCAGTGATGGATCGCCCAAGACGGATTGCACGTGCATCCGGGCGCGTCACCGACCCCTCTAACGCCGCTGAACACGAAATTCGCTCCCACCAGCAAGCGCAGCTTGATTCTCGTCCTAGCTCGTTGTCTACACATCCCACTGAGGCCGATATAACCTCGTCTACTGCTGCTCAGTGCTCTGCTACAAAGGCTGGTTCTACATCTGGCAAGAAGAAACAAGCAGCCGATGGCCTTGTGCTTGGAGAGAAGACGTCAGAGGGCAGTGGCTTGGGCAAAAGGTTAGCTGCGGAGGATCATGACGCGGAAGGAAATGGAAGGCAAGGTGAGTTGATACAACTCGCGCGGCGCATCCCACTGGCAGAGGCCGAAGTGCTTAACCCCCCATAGCTCCTATCAAGCGAGCACGACGCACCTCTGTGACCGAGGTTGAAGATGAGGAAGGAACAACATTGACGAACAATGTCCTTGGTTGGAATGCTCGACACGTTCCTCAGGTGCGTTCACCACAGTTCTCAATCCCATGAATTGAACTAACTCTTACATTGTGCAATCTCAGCCCGGGTCTGCTGTCACCCCTACTCCGTCCGCGGCTCCCATCGATGTTGATGCGATGGATGACCGTGACGAGTCTGGGATGCTCAAGGACGTCAACATGATTGACATCGACGACAACGAGGATCAGAAGCCGCGACGAGACGAACGTAGCCGCGACATCAACCAGTTCTTCTCGCCCATGTTCATCTCAGAGAAGACGAACTCGCGGCATTGTTTATCATGCAAGTACGTCTCCGTTTCAAAATATCTAGTTACCGTTGGCGGTAGTACTGACCAGCCTGGCAGGAAAAAAGGCTCGCCGTCCGTCAAGGCCGACCATATCACGTCCTTGCGACGCCATATGGAGTCTCACCACAAGGTACGTACTAATGCCACTATGATCCATCTCCTGCTGAGTTTTAAGCCGTGGAACGAAGGCGCTGTACCTTGATTGGTGCGACAAGAACAACTTCTTGTCCATGCTACCCAAATGCGTGAAGAAATGCCGCGATGCCGCAGAGCAAGAGTCCCAGTCCCAGTCCACACTCGACCCGCATCTGCGCGAGAAGCCTGCGCCAGCAGAACTGGTGGTCAAGTACACGGACGCACTCTTCCGGGAAGCAGCAATTGAGTGGCTTGTCGCTACAGACCAGGTATGTCATCATATGTCATGTTTCTTTACATTCCGAAGTCCCTCTTACTGATCCCGAGCCTGCTTGCCGCTGTCTAGCCCATCCAGGCCTTAGAACATCCCGCGTTCAAGAATATGATTGACATCGCCGCACGAGCAACTGACGGTGTGAAGATCCCCGGCCGAAAGACAACGCGCGATGAGATCATACGCATGTTCAAGTGTAACTTAGCCAAGCTCCGTGACCGACTCAAGGTATGTTGGGTCATCTCGAGTTCTTCAGCGTGTGCACATCACTCATTGTCCTTCTGCAATAGAGCGAAGCTGTGAAGGGAAACATCAGCCTCACATGCGATGCATGGCAGGCCTTTACTGTAGATGGCTACTTCGCTGTAACCGGACACTGGATCGAGGAGCAGGGCCTGGGTCTTTGGAAGCTCCAGACAGTGTTGCTCGGTTTTGTGCATTTGAACAATGCGCACTCCGGGAAGCGGCTCGGTCAAGCCCTTTTCCGAGTCATCCAGCGCGTTGGCATTGAGCACAAGGTGAGTGCGACTCATCCGAAGTAATCCTTCTCATGCTCCGTTGCTCATGAGTCACCTGACTTTGTAGGTCGGCCATATAACATGTGACAATGCCAGCAACAATGGCACGATGATGGTCGAGCTCGCATTGCGTATAGAAGAGGTGACTGGTGTGCCCTTCGATAACGAGGAGCGTTACGTTCGGTACGTGCGGAATAGAGTTCAGTTCGGGGCCGTTGCTCATGTAGTTACAGATGCCTCGCTCATATCATCAACCTTGCCACGCAAGCCCTGCTTTCGACGTATTCCAAATCGAAGTACTATGACCCAAGCAAGCCAGACGCTGAGCTCGTTGGCCCCCCATCGTGATGTCGTCGAAATTATTCGTACTACATGCGTGAAGGTGCGTCTTTGGACATATCTGTCAATTGGATGTACATCTCATCAGTGTATACTAATCCGGGATCCCGCAGGCTCGCTCTTCATCAAAGCGCAAAGAACTTCTCAGGACCATTCAGATTCAGCATGGCATCAAGGAGGGTGATACTCGTCAACTGCTCCTTGACAGTCCCACCCGGTGGTCATCTACGTACGTCATGCTAGAGCGTGCTGTCCGGTTGAGAAAGGTATGGTGCCGGATCCTATAGCATCTTCATGTCTTTCATAACACTTACGTTGATTGCGGCAGCACATCGATCACTTCATTATTGAGATCAGTAGTCAAGAGACAGATGTCGAGAAGCGCAAGAAACTTCAGGATCTTCAGCTCACACAAGCTGAATGGGACCGCGTTGATGTCCTTTTGGATCTCCTTGCTGTATGTCTCGATTCCTCAATTTGCGTTCTCAATGTCTGACTGTTTTTCCTAGCGTGCCGACAATGCGCAGCAGGCGTTTTCGAGTGAGACAGGTCCCTGCCTGCACCTTGGCCTTCCTGCCCTCGAAGCACTGCACAAGGCATGGTCCTCCCGAGTTACGCGGGAGAAGTACGCCCCGTTTGCCGCTGCGATCAAGGCTGGACTCGACAAGGTCACGGAGTACTATGACAAGACGTCAAACTCTGATGTCTATACATATGCCATGCGTAAGTATTTCTGTTATGGCTTCACTCTTCCTTTTCCATGCTTATTGTTATTGTAGTTCTCGATCCCGCTCAAAAAGACCGCCACCTGAAGAAGTACTGGGGTGAATCTCTGGCTGAACACTGTCTGGAACGTGCTCGCAGCATCGTGCGTACTCTGTTCAAACTGATTATTAATACTGTAAGATCGGCACTAACCTCTCGGCATCTCCACAGTACAAAGCCCGACATATTCAATTGTTTGGAGCTGCAACGGCGTCAGCATACTCCACGCAACATAAGGGGAAATCTGCTGCTTCCAAGGTCAAACGACTCCTCCGTGAGCTCTCAGACGACAAGGATGAAGGCTTATCCTCGTCTGGCATGCCATCTCAGCATTGCAGCGATACCGACGTCCAGCCATGGCTTCGTGACTTCAACACATACATCGCATCAACAGAGCGGCTTGACAAGTACTCAATCGTTGAATGGTGGGGTGTACGTATCTCATATGTTCTCACCTGTGTTTACCCTGCTGATCTTACACCACATCGTCCAGATACATGCCCGGGAGTGCCCAGTTTGGGCCTCTCTCGCCCGGGACTACCTCGCTGTCATGGCATCATCAGTCTCGAGTGAGCGCGCATTCTCCTCCGCAGGGATTTGCAGGGGCTCAAGTGCATGCTACGCACAGACCTCATATTCCGGGAGTGTGTCACAGTTGCAGCAGAGAGAGAGGATGTGCACGAGGACGACTCCCAATCAGATGTTGTGCCTCATCCAGACCCTGCCCATACAGACACAACTGAGCAAGGTGACAGTTGGGATATGATGGTTATGGACACAGACAACTTGTATTCTGACAATGATGATGACGATTTTGAGTAGTGTAGTATCTTTTGTGGTGTTCCGAGATCATCACCCTCTCGCAGGCCGCGGCTCAGGCCGAGCTGGGCTTGAGCTGGGCTCGAGCCGTCGACGAGAGCTCAGCCCTTGATATTGTCAAGCCGTAGCTCCTCTGGCCGAGCCGTAGCCGCGGCTTTTGAGCTGAGCCGAGCTCTTGCGTTCACTAGATGGCCCTGCGGAAGGCGATGACAACTATGCGCTTGTGGCAGAGTGAGACAACGGTGAATAGTCGACGCGACGCTGACCCTCCCACCCACCCAGAGTCGTCAACTGGGGACAGTCAATATTTCAGTGGGGAGGTGAGGTGACCGAGTAGACGTCGGCGGTACCAAACATGCAGAAGGAATTACAGACCCTCGGATATCATTTACCTTGTTACAGAATAGTACCCCAGACACATTCACCCCTTGCACAAGCTAGTTTTGTTATGCTCGATATCGTAGGAACAATCTTCAACAGATCCCTTCGCTTCGCCCCTTCGCCTCATACCGGACTCGACCTTGGCGTATATATATATAGCCTCGCTATACACTGTTTCATTTCGCAATACTTCGCTTCGCTTCACTTCAGTTCGTTCTTTGTCAACCGCAGACATTCCATCCCTTTAGACTATACATACTGGCACTCCTTTGTCATTCCCAAGAACACAGTCATTTATTATATAGGACTTTTAGAAGTACATGCAGAGAGCGCTGACGACCCACGTCCAACAAGCCTGTGACTAGCTAAAGCTGGCTACGGGTAGTCCAAGGCTAGCTACTGGTTTTCTCCCTTTTATGATAGATGTACGAGAAAATATGCGAGGAAGATACTGACCAGGTATAGTACAGGCGACACCGGCGAAGCAGCGAAGCACGAGGACCCCCTACCGCGATGATGACGACCAGCGAAGTGGCAACCACCAGAAAGGCAACAAGCAAAGGAGCGCAGCTACTCAGAGGCGTCGGGGAGGACCAAGAGCTCCCGGAGAGCGGCGACGTCGGCAGAGGGGTCCAGCGCTGCCAGCTGCGCGAAGTCGAGGGCCTCCTGCAGGGGTGCAGATGGGGGGCCGGAACGATACTCGCCATAGGAAAGGTCGGTGAGCTCCTCCTTGTCGGTACGCAGCTGAGCCAGTTGCTTCGCCATGGTCCAAATTTGTGCGACAAGAGCATTCGCCTGGGTCCAGTTTGCCGCCAACACCACATCGCAAGCCTTTGACCCAGCCGCGGTACCCTTCGATGACCCAGCCGTGGGACCAGCAGCAGTTGGGGTGGCAGAGGCCTGGGTCTCTGCTCGAACCAACGAGCGAGTATCGCCGCGTCCACGAGAGGTCAAAGCATGAGTACCGGCAGCGGAGGCGCCCTTCGACTCAGCGCCCTTCGACTCAGCACGCCTGGTCGTCACCCTGAGGGAAAGAGGGGTGTGCGAGGTATTAGCGTCAACATCGACGGCACAGCGAAGGTCGACTTGGAATCCAGAGTTGTCGGGGCCTTCGGGTAGCCCAAGAGCGCGAAGATGGAGGTTTAGACGGCCTTGGTGGAAGGCAAGGATTATCGGGCCCTGGGATTGGAAGGTCTTGATTGCCTCGGTCACCTGCGTGGTATGCTCGAGGTTGAGGTCGTCGACAAGCGTGATAGTGCGACCATTGAACTGGGTGGCCGGGGTCTTCAGGTGCTTCACTGGAACGAAAAGGGCGTTAGCAAGGAGCGGCGAAGGCAAGGTGAAGGGAGCAGCACTCACAACGGAACTCCCCAAAAACATTCATACCGCCGGTGGTGCAGACCTTGCATTTGGTGGTACAGGCCGCGCACATCGGGAAAAATGCTCTAAGCCTAGGACACAGCCACTTCTCCCAGGCTGTCTCAGGCTGTCCCAGGACGTCCTAGGGTAACCTGAGGTAGCCTAGGCAGTGCTACATTGATTGTAGAGGAAAAGAGCAATTTTCCAGCATATAGTAGAGATATATATATCTACTTACAATAGTTACAGCCTCTGATATGGTGTAGAGACTCTCATCTTTAGCTGTTAACATTGTGCAAAGTTAGCGCTCATTGTCACATCCCGTGCCCAAGTCTGCCCTGCCGCCCCTCCGACACAACCCCGACCCGACTACCCCTGAACTCCGCCCCTTTCCCGGCTAATACTTCACCACCCCTGCTCCTTTCCCTCCTGCCTTATCCGGACTTCTGCCCGGACTCCGATCACCCCCGACCCCCGCTCTGTCATCTGATCGTACTATGACATTTGTATCCGCCGCCTATACTTACTAGTCCAGTTTATTTGCTTCTGCTCTGTCATCTCCGCAGTCCGCCTCCTGTCTCTACTCCTATCGGGCTCCTATCGGACATTCGGACTTTTGTATATAAACCCTACCTTACAGTCGCATAGTTCTTCAGTTCTGATATCTCGTTTACCCTCTCGACTACTCAGCACTCAATCTATCTGACTTCTCTGCCAACCTTCGTCTGATCTCTGTCCAACCTTCCGATCCGACCTCCGACCTCCGACCTCCGACTTCTGTTCTCGTCTCTGTTCCTAACTCTCTGCTTGACTCTCTTATTCGTAGCTTGCTCCGGTATAAACTCCGGAGCCTCTTGTCGGACTTCCGCAAATTGAAGACATCGACGACTCTTCGGGCGTTGGTCAATAACTTTGCCAAAGTCTTCATTCCAGCGCACTATCGGACTTCGGACTTCGGACTTCCCTTCGGAGTTCGACTTGTGCGCATAGTCCTAACAGTATATCAGAACTCAACCGAAGATCGTCATGGAAGGAGATCAATTCCAGGGCTTCACCGCTCGTCGGACCAGTCAAGGTCCGCAGGAGCAGCCCACGACTCCTATCCGTCGGGCAGTCCCTTCCTACGCCTTAGGTACTAGCAACCCACCTCCAATCCTACCTCGGACGGGATCTCCGCTACAGCCTATTCCGTTGCGATACTCCCCGAACAACCCCTTCGCTACTTCCACCAACACCTATCGGACTCCGTCCCAAGGTCCGTCGCGCTCAGCGACACCCATTCTGGCTACAAGCACTTTGGCTTCAACCGGAACCGCGGCAATCGTGCAGACCACTACCGGAGCATCCGCTCAGCCTACATCTACCTCCGCTCCTCTCCAGCCCAACCAGGACCTGGCTGCGGCCATCGCGCTGTTGGCTCAAACCCTCGGTCGGACTCCGACCATGGCTCCAACAGCCAAGTCCGCCTCGTTCGAGCGCAACAATGTTCGGGACCCTGACCCCTTCGACGGCACGGACCCGACCAAACTCTGCTCGTTCTTCGCTCAGCTGGAACTCGTCTTCAAGGCTCGGCCTCAGACCTTCGACTCCGATGAGAAGAAGGTCACCTACGCTGTCTCTCACCTCAAGGGAATCACTCTGGCGTGGTTTGAGCCGTTCCTCCTCGAACCGGCCTCCAGTAACCCTCCGCTGTTCCTTTCGGACTACGGAATATTCCAGGAGGAACTCCGAGCCAACTTCGGACCCTACGACGTCGTCGGAACTGCGGAACACGACCTCGAGAACCTCACGATGTCCGACAGTCACCGCGTAGCTCGCTATGTCACTCAGTTCAATCGTCTCGCCACCCAGGTCGGCTGGGGCCCCGAAGCTCTCCGCTACCAGTTCTACAAGGGTCTTCCGGACCGATTGAAGGATCGGATCTCCGAAATCGGGAAGCCCAAGGACCTGAACAAACTCCGAGAGCTCGCCCAGTCTATCGACGCTCGGTACTGGGAACGCAAGACTGAACGGAACCGCGAAACTCGGACTTCGACCTCGGGGAGCAAGAACCCCGCTACTCCGAAATCATCTTCGACGTTGAACAACACCCCTCAGAAGCAGAACACCTCTTCTTCAAGCAACTCCGCTAGTCCGAAGAGTACTCCGAAATCTGGAACTCCGAAGACTCTGTCTAACCCCCCGAAGCCGTACGCCGACAAGTTGGGCAAAGACGGGAAGCTCACTCAGGAAGAGCGTAACCGCCGCTTCACAAACAACCTCTGCCTGTTCTGCGGAGGTTCCGGACACACCGCAGATGCTTGTCCAAAGAAGTCTGCTGCTGCTAAAGCCCACGCTGCTAAGGCTGCAGAAGCTCCCTCATCGGAGGAAACTCCGAAAGCGGAGTCAAAAAACTAGTCTGCAATCCCCCGCAATCCGCGTGCGGTGTAGATCGCGTTGACTCTCCCCGCGCGGAACCGCAACTCCGACTCAACGCTTCCGCTCTTTCAGACC
Source organism: Lentinus tigrinus ALCF2SS1-7 (assembly GCF_003813185.1). Lineage (NCBI taxonomy): Eukaryota > Fungi > Basidiomycota > Agaricomycetes > Polyporales > Polyporaceae > Lentinus > Lentinus tigrinus. The sequence goes on from NW_027137931.1 coordinate 353,882, forward strand.
CCTCGGCACTCCATATCTGTCTCTACTCCAAAGTCCTACACTCCTCCTTCACCGCCCTTGTCGATTCTGGTTCCTCGCACTGCTTTCTTGACTCCGACTTCGTAGGCGAGCACAGACTTGCGACCGATCCGATGCCCCCCTTACAGCTATCCCTGTTTGATGGGTCGTCTAATACATTTATTATCCGAAAAGTCACAACTCCGATACACTTTCCTTCAGGGGAAATTCTGAACCTCGACTTCTATGTCACTCCGCTTGACAAGTCCGTCTCCGCAGTACCCAGATACAGCTGGCTCTCCGCTTACAATCCTTCGATTGACTGGAAGACACACAGCATCCACTTCCGGACCACGCCTTCAGACTGTCCCGTATCTCCGACGTCACCTCTGCTCAGTTCTGAACTTCCTTTGGACTCTGTCCTGCCAGAGCAATCTCCGCTCACAGCACCCTCTGTCTCCCTGATCGGAGCAGCCGTGTTTGCACGTGCCTGTAAGCTCCAGGGCTCCGAGAGTTTCACTCTCAACCTATCGGCCAAGTCCGCCTCCGTCGCTACTGCTCGGAGTTCGTCCACCTCCGACACTCCTCCCGACCTTTCTGGGGTCCCCGAAGAGTATCACGAGTTTGCGGACATCTTCAGCAAGGCGAAGGCCGACACCCTACCGGAACACCACCCCTACGATCTCCGCATCGAATTGGAGGACGGCGCAGTTCTGCCCCTCGGACCCATCTACTCCCTCTCACAGCTTGAACTGGACACCCTCCAAGAATACATCGAGGAAAATCTCCGCTCGGGTTTCATCCGTCCGACCAACTCTCCGTGCGGAGCCCCGGTCCTTTTTGTCAAGAAAAAGGACGGTTCATTGCGCTTATGCATGGACTATCGGGGTTTGAACAAAATCACACGGAAGGACCAATATCCGCTTCCATTGGTATCGGACCTCCTCGATGCTCCTCGGAAGGCCCGAATCTATACCAAGATCGACCTCTGACATGCCTACAACCTAGTCTGCATCACCCCAGGAGACGAATGGAAAACCGCCTTCCGCACTCGCTATGGTTCGTTCGAGTGGCAGGTCATGCCCTTCGGACTTTCCAATGCTCCGGCGGCCTTCCAACGTTTCGTTAATGAAGTCTTTGCGGACTTGCTGGACGTATGCGTCGTAGTCTATTTGGACGACATCCTCATCTACTCCGACAACCCCGACGAGCATCGGAAGCACGTTAAGGAAGTTCTCCGACGTCTCCGAAAACACAAGCTCTATGCTCGTGCGGATAAGTGTGAATTCCACGCAGACTCCGTCGAGTATCTCGGCTACATCATGTCCTCCAACGGACTCACCATGTCCGACTCCAAGGTCAAGACGATACTCGAGTGGCCGGAACCCCGAAAGGTCCGCGACATCCAATCCTTCCTAGGATTCGCCAACTTCTATCGGCGTTTCATCCCCGCCTACTCCCAAATCGTCCTTCCGCTTACCCGCCTCACGCGGAAAAACGTTCCTTGGAACTTCTCCGAAGAATGTCGGAACTCCTTCAACGCTCTCAAGAAAGCGTTCACCTGTGCTCCGGTCCTACATCACTGGGAGCCGGACCGTCAAATCACAGTGGAGACCGACGCTTCCGACTACGCCATCGCCAGAATTCTGTCCATCACATCGGACTCCGGTGAACTACATCCGATTGTGTTTCACTCCCGCACCCTTACCGGCGCGGAGTTGAACTACGACACCCACGACAAAGAACTTCTAGCCATCTTCGAAGCCTTTAAGACTTGGCGGCACTACCTCGAGGGTTCTGGAACTCCGATTGACGTTGTCACGGATCATAAGAACCTGGAGTACTTCTCGACTACGAAGCTCCTTACCTGACGCCAAGCCTGATGGTCCGAATATCTGTCGCAGTTCAACATGGTGATCCACTTCCGCCCAGGGAAACTCGGAGCAAAGCCCGACGCACTCACCCGCCGTTGGGACGTCTACCCGAAAGGGGGGGACAGTGACTACTCTGTCGTCAACCCACACAACTTCCGACCAATATTCACTCAGGAACAACTCACTTCCTCCCTCCGGGCGACGATTCTTCACCTGCCGGTACTCCGAGCGGTGTTCGTACTCAACGAGCAACAACTCCGATCGGACATCCGCACCGCGCAGAACTCCGAACATCCATCCGCAGA
>NW_027137931.1:357103-429144 GCF_003813185.1 Lentinus tigrinus ALCF2SS1-7
AAGAAGCTATCGGAGAAGTTCCTGGGCCCTTACGAGATCATCGCTCAGCCCGGAACCCACTCCTTCACCCTCCGATTACCCGACTCAATAGGGGCGGTCAGAGTTCTCGATTCGAGGTCGATTCGAGGTCGATTCAAATTGAGGCTTGACGATTAATCGACCTTCGGATTTAGTCGGGAATCGCGTGCTTAAGGCGATTTTCTGTGAATCGAGGTGAATCGTCGAAGCGAGTCCGGACTCGCTTCGACATCGAGAATCGCGATTCTGGAGGAGGTGCTGGTTGTTCGCACCTCGAGATGATGTTTTCCGCGTCTGGTTTGGTATATACAAGGTACCTTAAATACATATCTGGGCAATAAAATATAGATTTACCTGCGCCTCCGCTGACTCCGTCGCCGCCTGGCATCACCTTGAGAACGCTCTCTCTCTCTCTCTCTGTCTTCATGGCACCTCAGTCGACCTCAAAGACAAAGAAAGCTGTCAATCCCGCTCCGAGCCGGCCACGCAGGAAGACACACAAGTCGGGAAAACCTTCGAGTCAGAAGGGCAGCTGCGATTCCAACAAGAGCGGAGCCACTTCGGAGGACGAGAATTCGCAGGAAGCAGATGGATCTGATGAGGATGGTATAGGCGGTGGGCTGGGTGGAAATGCGGGTAACTCTACTGTCCAGTGCACTATCTTTTGTTCTCCATTTGGTAAAGAGTACTAACGCTTCGACCTTGCACTCTGGGGGGATAGGTGGACCAATCATACGCTCACGTGGAGCCTCATCTCCGCGGTCGAGGATAACAGCGACATCAAGCAGGCACTGTACCCGTCTCCCGGTGGCCATCCATCCACCGCAAACGGAGGAGGCAAGGCGAAGACGGACCACCACGCCCAACTAGCAAAAATACTATTCCAGGAGCACGAGAAGTATGGCGCTGCATTTGCGCCGGCCCTCACTGACGCGAAAGTTCTGGCAGCATGGGGCATGAAAATCAAGAATCGCTTGAAAGGGTGGGTACTGTTTCTTTGTCTCATTTGTGCTTACAGTACTCACGCTGGCATTTAGACTCGAGAGGCAGACCCGAGAGCATATGACAGAGATGGGCACAACCGGAGCAGGCTTGACTCGGGAGGATGAATTGGACATGGCCCGTAATAATGAGCTCACAAACGCATGGTGTACGTAATTCTATCAGGCGTTCGGTGACCATAGTACTAACTTGCTTGCGATAGCGATCGTCAAAAAGAAGTCTCCCTGGTTCTGGAACATGAAAGCACTCATCTCTCAGCGCCCGAATGTCATACCGATGGGCGTCGGTAACAGCGCCGATGCCGTGGACGTTGATGCTATCCTTGGAGACGCTATCACAGTGTCCGAGGATGCCGGAGATATCAAGCCTGCACCGCGACCCTCTCTGGACCTCTTCTTCAAGGATGATGAGAGTAGTTCTGATGCCTCGGAGGGTGAAACTGAGTTCCTCCAGCGCATCCAGAAGCGACGTGCCTCTGTGGTGTCTGCCGCCGACTCCAATGAGGGTGAGGGAGTCAAGAGCGACTCCGAGTTGGTGGAAGATGCGAAGCCTGGAACTCCGGCGGCCAAGAAGGGTGGCGCACCTCCTGCGAATAAGAGGACCCCCGCGCGTGCGAATGCATCCATCTCCGCTACCAAGGGCAATAAGAAGTCGTCATCGAAGAAGCTCAAGATGGCCGACAACTTGACATTGCCGTTGCGGAGGAGGTCACTCGCCAGAAGACGCTCGAGTTACAGATCATCAAAGCTCAACAAGACACTCTCAAGTACAAAGCGAAGCTGACTGCGCAGCTTGAGAAGGAACACATCAAGGCGGAGAAGGCGCAGCTCAATGCCGAGATGCTCAAGTTCAAAATGCGTCAGGAGCATGAGCTGAAACTCGCGCGCATCAACCGTGGAACACTGCCGGGTATGTACGTTTTGGTCATCCGCATACACATGCTCATCCCGGAATGGTCGCAGGCGCCGTAAACAACAACGCGTTCACGGGCTCTACTGGGGTTAGTTGGGGGAACTCGTTGGATGAGTTTGCTGCAGGCTTCGGGCAGGATGCCAACGGCGGAGAGACATCGGGCGGTGTGGGGGACAACTTCCTTTAGCTCTATGTAGCGTTTTCTTCCACTAATCAAACCAAATTCGCGCACATGAGCCACATATGGCCGACCACAATGGAGCTTTGGTAAGTATACAAACGACCGGCCGCCCACAGTCGGCCAGTGCAGGGGCTGGCCGAGCCAGAGAGGCCGGCACCCAGCGTCCAGCAGAGCGGTGCGCCAGCGCCTATCCCGGCGACAGTTTGCCATCCTGCCATCACGTCGCGCTCATCGCTCGCGACAGCGTGCTCGCTTACCTCGCACACACCCAGCCTTCGTTCTCGCCGTTGTCTGTGGGCTCGTGCTTGGGCACCGGACGGCAAGCTCGACCTCATTCCTGCCCCTCGCGCTGCAAGATGTCCTTCGCCCTACCGACCGACATTGAGCGCCCAGCTCTGCCGGGTCCCAGCCCAACCACCACGTCCTGTGTCTGTGCGACTCCGTCCGTCCTAGCTACAGCGCACCGACGATGCTGGACGACACTACCATGATCGCGACAGCGCTTTTCCCGCACTGACTTTACTGCCAGCCTGTCGCGCTCCCCTGCATCAACGTTCCAGCATCCATGTCTCGTCCTCTCCCAAACAACTTCCATCGCCCCTGCCAGCCTCCTCCGCCGCACAAACCCTCACGCCGCAACACCATTGGCGGCTCTGCACTCGCGCCCACGCGTCACCCGGTTGGCTACCATGCGCAGAAGCGACTTGATGCGCGTTTCAAAGATCCGGAGGAGGAGCGACGGAAGTTCACAGAGGCTGCTGGGCGGTCACGAAGGGAGAAGGCCGCGCTTGAGGTCAGTTCGTTCTCCATTCAACTCGTATAGTCGATTTGACCTATCTTTTCCAGGCGGAACGACTGAAGCTCCTCGAAGAGAAGCGGTCATGGGAGGTTGAGCAAATGCTCGCTGAGCTCCCTCCGACTCCAGCCGCTGTGGGTTCGTCTTCACTGCAGGTACGCGCGTTATCCCCAGTCAAGGCACCCAATGCGTCGCCCAAAAGGTCAACACGCAAATTCCGGGCCAAGGGTGTCATTCCACGAAAGACCCGCGTCTCGCAGGTGGTCTTCCAGCCTTGGCGCAGCCGCTCTGTCACCAAGAACCAAGAGCAAGGTTCTACCGGCGTACGAGACGGGAGTCATCCCGTCATACATTCCACCCATCCCTCCTTCTCCCTCGAGACAGCTACCAGAGTTCAAGACTCGCATCGCGGTGCCTTCGCCACCTCCATCACCTCACCTCACCAATGCGTTCGTGCTGCCTCCCCCTTCACCCGCAGCGGCCTTCGACAGTGTTCGCACACCCCTCCCCCCTCTTCCCCCTCTGCCGAAGTTCGAGATGCTACCACCAGCCCAGGATTCCTCAGACGATAGCGTGGACGTCCCACTCGACTCCATCCCTTCAGGCCCGTCTGCATCCTCGTCATTGGTACCACCCCCTGCTGTACCTAGCACACCGTCGCTCGACCATTCCCCATGGCGAAGCCCTTCGCTCAACGGATGATTCACGCTTACTCTCCGGTGAAACCCTGCTCGCTCAGTCGAATCTTGATGATGGCCAACTCGCCCGACTCTTCTGAGGGTCCCACGCTTGACACGCTGGCAGAGGTGGACAAGAACGCCATGAATAATATGACAGCGCGGCAGTACCATGTATTCAAATAGTGTACCTATCCCTCCTTCTCGCCGCGCGCCGCTCAAGTGCCCGGAATAGATGCTCTTTCAGTCCTTCGCGCTTCGCCTTCGCAGCTGAGAGCCGTTGACCGCGGCCGCACAAGTGGCTTGGTGCTTCGTTGGCTGAGTCCGACTCCGAGCTGAGTCCTTCCCTAATGAAAGGGTCATCGTCAACATCTCCTTCCTCCGCACGCTCCTCGGCCTCGCACCGCATGGCGAAACTGTGTATCGCAACACATGCCAGAACCCAGTAGGTTGCGTACTTATGTGCCTGAGTAGAGTCGATGTATACCCGTAATCCTTTCAATGACTGGAAACAACCCTTGAGGTAGCCAATGGCATGTTCAGAACGGATGCGTACCATCGAGACATGGTTGTTGAACACCTCGTTGTCAGGGAGGTCACGCTCCGGCTTCTTGTATGGAGCGACCATCCAAGTCTCGATCTATGTAGTTTTGATTCATATTCACGATCTGATGACCAAAGTAAGCTTGACCAGCACTCACTGGATACGCAGAGTCTGCCCATATAAATTCATTTGCCTCCAAGATCTCAGTATAGTCGCGCGCAACCCTCGTCCGCTCAAACGCAGTAGAGTCATGTGTGCTTCCGGTGTGGCCATAACTCACGTCTACGATGCGCAAGTTGGGCAACGAGACAACCTAGAACATGGACTGAGTTTATGAGGCGTTCATTATGGGTAGAGTAGCTATGTTCTACACACCTGGATGTTCAACGAGTACTGACACTTCCTATCATAGTAGCTCTCTCCATACCAATACGGACGCATGTACAGCGGTACAAGTGTCCCATCCACCAATAGCCATCCATCCCTCCAAGCCTTGCATGAGTGTTGCTCGACCCATTCCTTGGCCTCGTCTTTCTCCTCTGCAGTTGGCATGCAGATCGTCTCATCGAGGAAGTCCCGACGAGTAAGTGCGACAACCACACGCCGCGTAGCGAGAAGGACATAACCCTTCCCAACACCCGCCCAATTCGCGACCTTCTGTAATCCTGCAGCATTTCCATAGTGACCAAACCGCCACAGAGCAATTGCAAGCTGTTGCTCAACAGGAAATTGAGGGTTGCGTGAGTTGTTTGCAAAGATGGGATCGGATGCGACATGTGCAAGAAGTTGGTCGAATGTCCACGGTGACACCCGTAACTCATTGCGAAACAGCTCTGGTTGCTCAGTTTTGTAGACGGCGAGGACATGATGAATGAAAGGGGTATTAGGACGTGGTAGACGGGTGCGGGGTTCATGATAGCGTTCGGCATAGATGCTGGATATGAAGTCGTGTATGCGGGAGGGAAGGGTCTTGGGATGCTCCAGGTTGGGATTAACATCGATGTTCATATCATCGTCCGTATCAGAACAAGATGATCCTTCTACGTCCCCATCATGGCCAGAAGAGGACACAGATGGAGCGGAGCGAGAAGTAGATGAGTCCGAGTCGGGCATACGTGCGCACCCAGCCTCCCAGTCCCAAGTCCCAACAACTGCACTCCCACCATCTGACCATTCCTCAGTAACCTGCCATCCCTCGCTACTCGTGAACGACGGTGACCCTGCGGGGATGGTGTGTGCCCATGCCATCCGACGAAGCCTCCAGCCCCCACCCAGTACGTCAGCCCAGTCCAACTCCGAGTCTTCCATTGCAACTCCCAGTGGGTCCGTCGAAGTGTCAGAGCCAGATGTGGTAATAGAAGAGTCCGAGTGAGTGTCAGAGGAGAGAGAGCTGAGCGAGCTTGGCAGGTCAGAGTGACAAGAAGAGGAGGGAGCATGGTGTGCATGGCGGTGTGCAGGTCGGAGTGTCGCATGTCTGCGCGCAGCAGCCTTCCTGCGAAGGAGTGCCCTGAACCGCGCAAACCGTATATAAGCCTTGAGGGTGTTCTCAGCAGTAGCTCTGCGCTGTGTACGGCGGCCCATGGTGCAGACAGAGAGACGGACGAAGACAAGTGAATACATTTACTATTAGTCCAAATATGGCGTCTTAAACAATTAATCGCCGACGGTTAACTCTTCCAGCAAGGCGTTTGAATCGGGGTATAATCGACACTAAGAAACGGGTCGGTCAAAGTACCCTCGATTCTCCTACACCGTTTCATGCCCAGAATCGTCAATGAATCGTCAACGAATCGACCTCGAATCGAGAACTCTGACCGCCCCTAATGCGGGCCATCCATCCCGTTTTCCATGTTTCCCAATTAGAACCCGCAACTCCGAATACTATTCCGAGCCGTGTCCAAACTCCGCCTCCGCCGGTTATCATTGATGGAGAACCCGAATACGAGATCTCCGAAATCCTCGACTCCAAGATCGATTGCTGATGTCGGACCTGTCAACTCTTGTACCTGGTCCGTTGGGCCGGTTACGAAGGCACCGATGAAGAAACTTCGTGGATCCTCGCTTTGGAGCTCGGACATGCTCAAGAACTCTTATCGGACTTAAGGCTGAGCAACAGATCAGGTCCATCGTGGGTAGATCCGGATCCGATCCATTCTTATACCCATAGGTACAGGTGCAACGGGTACGGATATCCGCCCTCCGGATAGCGCGCGGATCCAGGTATGGAGTTATCAAATTGCCTGCGGATCCCGTTCAATGTATCATTATTCTGCGGCAAATCTGCGCTTTGTTACGAGCTATCTTTATTGTTTATTACACATTGTATCATTTCTCTGTTCAATTCAAAACAAATCACACTATCATTGCCAGATGCAAGCATGGAGTCGGGAACAAACATGTTTATCCATTTGCGGTTCAAGTTCCACACTACAGCGTACATTACATTACTAATCGTCGTCGTAATACTCGTCATCGTCGTCTACATACTCCTCACGTTCACTGTCAGACGCAGAGACGGTCTTGAGCGACGGGACACTGTCCACGGAGCCGTCCTCCGAAGCCGCATCGTCGGCCTCATCGTCAGTCTCGACGGTGGCGGCCGGACACTTCCCTCGTGCCCTCTCTGATCGCATGGCGGGATGTATCACTTGCGAGAGACGAATAGGGGTGCCGGGGATGTGGGTGGGGATAGCAGGAGTGGCATCGTCAGGGCTCGGGATGGACGTGGACGTGACCGCCGGGTCACCGGGTGAGGGAGTGAGATCGATGGATACCGGCGCACCTTCAGCCGCGACAGCCTGCGCATGTACAGTACCGTCAGAGGCACGACGAGCAACAGACGCCTTGTACGCGGCTCGTTTCCGGGCACGACGAGAGGGGCCGCGAGACGGGGGAGTGTCTTGGGGAGGTAGCGGCGTGGCGGGTCCGGTCGACTCATCCTCATTATCACGCAATGCGTCACGGATGCGAGGGTCGAGCATCGCTGCCAATGCAGCAACGACCGCGACTCTCTTGGCCTCGCTGTTGACGGTCGAGGCTGGATCTTCAAAGTGGTCGTAGACTGGGAGGAAGACATGCTAGTGGTAAGATAATACTTCGGTGTCAGCAGATGTGAGTGAACAATCAGCAGTCCGATCGAACACGTACCGCAGGGAAACGTGCCTCCAGCCATCTTGTGACGTCGTCGAGTTCCTTCTCTGCGGAGTCGAGAGGGCCGACGCGCGTGGTTGCCTGCGTCAGGAGAGCGGTGAAGTCGGGCCAGTCCCTCGGGGTAACGACACCGGTAGGACGCTTGACAAAGACGCGAAAGCCACAGACGATCTTGAGAATCGTCTCGCGCTGCTCTGCTGTCATGTCGGCTTGTTCGACAGACGGTCCGCTGAGCGCCGCCAGCCAGCCGGAGATCTTCGGGGCTGTGACTCGCTCGACGATGTCAAGAGGGAGGATGAGCTGGATATGGCATACCGACAACCCGGGTGATCAGCGGGCATGTACGCGTGAGCGAACACAGTTGTTACTCACAAGGAATGGCTGCAAAGCAGTAGGTCCGTCGACAACGAGGGCGAGATCGGCGAGTGGAAGACGAGGCAGATGGGGTACACCCTCGTCCTTGCGCAGGTAGATGCAGGACGCGAAATTCATGGCACTTGGTGTGAGGGTGGTGAGGAGCAAGGAAGCGGGGGGTTTGCGTGGGGAGCCCTTGTAGACGCACCTGGTCTTCTTCAACATGCTGTTGGGTGTTCGATTACCGTGCCTTGCCGGGCTGTGACTGCTCAGAAGCGCAATCAGATTTGTCAGATACAAAGCCACATACCTCTCCGGCCTAGAGCGCATGGATGCCTCTAATCTCCTGTGTAGCGCGTCGTGTTTTGCGCACGAGGAGTTGGTGGCTGAATCGATGGGCTACGGGTTGCACAAAATCGGGGACCAGAGAACCAGGGTAGCGGGTCAGATAGCAATTTGCGATTGGGATCCGAGAGAGTACAGGAGACAAATATGAGAGAGTGAGTGAGGCGTGAGGCTGCGTAGATATGTATCCAGATCAACACAGAGTAGACAGAGAGATGAATGGAGGAGACGCAAAAGTGTACTCCACCGGGCGGTCGGAGCACACTGAGATCAGATTAGGCAATCTAAGCGCTCGCACGTGTGCATGCTCAACCTGCCTTGCGATCAAAAACATTTGCTACCAACCTATCCTGGCTAGTCATCGAGTCGGCTCCTGCGCTATCTCGGCTATTCTACTGCTAGGTCTTCACTCATCATGCTCCTCGTGTTTTTTGATTGACTCCCTCTCCGGTCTCAAGTCAAACCCGGACATGACATGTCGCACGACACGGGAGACTAGTACTGCTCGGACAATGGCACCGTTTTCACGATGCACAGCGACGATTCAGGAAGGTATGAGATATTATCTTTGACCAGTAATAATCTACCGCTGACATTCATTTGCAAAGCTCGCCCGAGGTGTCGGTACACGGGGCTCCGCAAAGGTCCTTCGGGTCTCCTTCGATCGATGTACACGACGAGGAGGAGCATGTAGTCGGTAGCACGCAATATGATGTCTATTGTCTTACCAGAACGAGTGTTACTCATATTCCGCGAGCTCAGGATATCGGTTGGCAACAGTGCTTGCCTGAGTCCGTATATATGCCCTCGGCGCGACTTCCTGGTATGTTGTCGTTCCTCATCCTCGTCGAACAACTTGTCTAACATTACATCTTCCATATCGCCACCCCTTCCCCACGTCCTTGCTATGTCCTCTATTTCTACTTCTACCAAACGCCGTCGCGATACGCAGACTGCAGGCACTCCCGGCCCTCCGAGCTCGCAGCCTCATGACCCCGCTGCAACTACCCAAGCCCGTCCACCTGCAAAGCGTCGCAAGGAAGGAGATGCATCGAACGCACCCACTGACGACGGCGAAGGCGGTGAGACGACCGAGCCCGAGGCTGACCCAGACGGAGAGGCGGAGGCTACGGACGGCGGCGTCCCTGCGTTGTCTGCTCGTGTTCGGCGTTCAACGAAGACGCGCCTTCTCTCCGGCGAGCAGAAGCGAGCTCGATTCCTCGACAAGTATGCTGGGATGACACCCGAGCAAATTCTCGGTGAGTTTCGTTCTCTGCGCTCCAGTCTTTTGCCTTGTGTCACTAACCACATGTGTAGATCGCGTGTCGAAGGGATGGCGCTCCCGGGTCTACGAGCACTACCAGAGGCCGCGCATTATACGCGGTCCTCAGGGCGTGATCGTGCACCGTTTCATATGCAAACGGTATGTACAAACTGTTGGATTGCAAGACGTCTTTACTAACGCTGTATGTTATCTTTTTGGCTAGCTACCCGTCGAAGCACGTCGACCGCTCGGACTACGAGGACTCGACCGGGAATCTCAAGCGTCACGCCGACTCCTGCGATCCAGACGAGACTCCCGAGTCCGAGAGCATCACCGCATTTGCAGCGGGTGCAACCTATTCCCCTGCACGGCTGCGTTTTCTTCTCGCTATGTGGTGCTCAACTCGGCACCGCCCTTTCGCCGCTGTGGAGGATCCAGAGTTCCGCGAGATCCTCCGGATGCTCTACGCCAAGGTTGAGGTCCCATCTCGCTTCACCGTCTCCCGGGACATCCAGACGATCCTCGACGAGACAACCGCCCGTCTCCTGCAACGATTCGAGGTGAGTTACACCCCAAACACCTCATCCAGCCCTTCTGCGACACCGCCCATGGACGCTCAACGCGCTCTACCCCCGCAGAATTTCAAGGGCAAGATCCACCTCTGCGTCGATGGATGGACCTCCCCAAACGTCATCTCGTTCCTCGGGGTGACTGCACACTGGTATGAAGGCGGGGAAATCCGGCACGTAATCCTGGACTTCATTCGGTACGTACTTGCTCGCAGGTGGCTACAGTTCCGGACATATGACTCACATCGACATATTTTCAGCCTCACTAAAGCACACACCGGCGAGTATCTCGCAGAGAAGCTGCTCGAGTGTATGAAGAAGTATGTAATTGAGTACAAGGTACGCACCTATCAATACTATGGAATATCGTTCTGATGTGACCATGTACTCATTCCCATCTGTCCTACGCAGGTCCTCGCTATTGTCTGCGACAATGCGTCCAACAACGACAAGATGTTGGACGAGATTCAGTCCCGTTTCCCGCTGTTCCGTGGTCGTCAAGTGCGCGTCCGATGCTTCGGCCATATACTCAACCTCGTCGTCAAAGTAAGTCCATCTAGGTCTTATAAAATAGACCTGTACTCGCCTGCTAACACTCTCTTGGGTCTAGGCAATCCTCTCGCAATTTGCATGCAAAAGGACGGCTAAGGATGAGACACCCGAGGACGCAGAATCGGCCGAACAGGAGCTGGACACGTTGTCTGACGACGACGTCGATGAAGAGGACCTCGAGGCAGCCAACGAAGCGGACGAAGACCGTGAGGCCGCAGACGAAGAGCTACTCACCAGCATCGACGAGGATCACCCAGAGGTTGTCCTCACCCGTGCAGAGATCAAGGAAGGGCAATTAGCCCTAGACAAGGTGTGTTTGAACGTCGGAACGTACTACATATTACGGACTGTCCAGGCTAACTAGCCATCGAGCAGATCTTGAAGCTCTCTGTAAAAGTATGGCACAACCCTGTCATCCGCGAGGAGCTCAGTAAGCTCGCCGGCGGCGCGGACCTCAACGCCAGCGTCCTTGTCCGATCCGTGAAGACCAGATGGAACACCGTCACGCATGTCCTCGAACGTGCGCTCGAGATGCAAGACGTCCTCGACACGCTCTGCAACATGGCCCAGTTCAACAGGCGTACCGGGGCACGCCTTCGCCGCTTCAACCTCAGCGAGGATGAGTGGAAGCTCGTCGACGAGCTCTACCGTCTCCTAGATGTACGTACCATCTCCAACAGCTGCGCTAAGGGCCTACAGTCTGTTTCTGACCCAACCTACAGCCCTTCTCCTTCGCGACGAACCAGATCTCCAGCAGCAGCCGCGCTCTCGTGCATGAAGTGATCCCATACATGGATCTTCTCACCGAACACGTCGACCGGTTCGCGGCCGACGACTCTCTGGCACCCTCCGTGCGCGCTGCGGCGAAGCGGGGTCGCGTAATTTTGGACAAGTACTACCAGCTCACCGACGAAACATTCATCTACCGCGTCGCCATGGGTAAGTCTACTTTAGTCCTCGCACATGATCATTTCACTGACCCAATGTATATCATACCTAATTGCAGTTCTTCACCCTAAGTACAAGATGGCGTACTTCCGCTCGAAGGATTGGCCCGAGGAGTGGATCAACGAGGCGATCGCCTTGCTCCGAGGCGAATGGACGTCTCGCTACAAGCCAGCACCGCCTGCGGAGGCCAACACACCTCGCTCTTCGTCGTCGTCTTATAGGCATGGCACTGGTCGCCGCAGCGTTGCTGCGAGCACTGCAGCGGTGCGTTCTCTCTAATTTTTTCAATGCTGCAGCGCGTAGTCACTGTGCTAATTTTATGACATGACTGCAGGGCACTCGGGCCCTCTTTGCGCAGCTGTCTGCCCCGAACGTGGCGAGCGCACAGGACGCGCTCGAGATCTATCTCGAGTCCCCCCCGTTGCCAACTGTTGCCGACCCTCTAGCATATTGGCGGGCTGTCTCGGACAGCCAGAGCGACTCTGCCTTGGCACGGATGGCTCTTGATTTCCTCTCTGTTCCTGGTACGTCTACTATCCATCAGCTGACGCGATACAGGTCGCCACTTGACTAACTTCTCTGCCCAGCCACTTCGACCGACGTTGAGCGTGCATTTTCGCGGGGCCGTTTGACTGTTTCGCGGCTGCGCCACTCCCTCGGTGACGCGTCAGTGCGCGCGAGCACTCTCCTTGGTTCGTGGTCCCGGATCCCCGACCTTGTGGCCGAGCGCGAGGTGATCGCGCACCTCCGTGGTCGTCCTCTCCCTGCCCAAACGGCCACAGCCTCGGCTGTAGAAGACGACGACGATGTGGAGATTCTCGATGGTCCGCCGGCGACTAGTAACACTAACCAAGCAGCGTCGACGTCCGCATCTGCCTCTGCCTAGTAAGCCTGAATGGTATATTGCTTTGTACTAGTATCTTGTACCGTATTGGATGGTTCAACCCATCCTCAAGGCCATGATTGCATGGTCATCTCCGTCTGCTCAATGAACTGATGCCTTTGATGCTACTTGAAGTTCTACTAGTGTGCTTTTCCTCCGACAACTTCAAGTTCAGGGTCTGGAATAATGTCTTTCAAGTTGAGAGTAAGGCTGAGCATCAAGACTCGAGTTATCTTGGTTACTTGATTGTTCTACTAGTGTGTGTTAGTGCATTATTATTGTGCAATACATAATGTTTCGGTGACGGATCCGGAATACCCATAGGTTTTCGCAGGTACGGATCCTGGCACAGGTTAACCTGTAGGTCCCGGGTACAGATCTCCGGGTACAGATCATCTTCCGGGTACGATCCGCACGGATCTAGGTGGGGATTATGTGTGTGACCCTAACCCGTAGGTCCGGATCCGGATGACCTGCGGATCCACCCGTGCTCAGCCTTAATCGGACTTTCATTCCTCTTACCCGGATAAGCCCGGACCCCTTGACAAACTTACTTAGCTCTTAATCATTAATACCTATTCTTACTTATTCCCTTACTTATTTGCTTATCGAACTTACTTAGTCACTATCGGTCTTGTCACACTCCTTGATTCGGACTCCCTGTCGGACTTTCCAAGACTCAAGAAAAATCATTCAGCGGAGTCCTCTATCAGACTCTGACTCTACGCCGCGCTACTCCCCTCTCCATCGACCTCCATCTGCTCTCCACCCTCTTCATCTCCACCCTGCTCCTCTCCACCTGCCTGCTCCTCCCCGCCTGCCTGCTCCTCTCCGCCCTGCTCGCCCTCCTGCCCACCTTCCGCCTCACCCTCCTGCTCCGACTCCTCCGACTCCGACGGCTTGTACTCCTCCTCCGACCCACCCTCCGGGTGCACGTTGAAGTACTGCCACCAGGCCTCCACCCTGGAGCTGGCCCAGCCCACCTGTCGGATCTCGCGGCGGAGCGGCGCGATCGCCTCGCGCAGGAGCGCCACCTCCAGGACGGATCGGACCAACAGGTCCTTTCCGTCCAGCGCGCAGAGTTCCTCCTCCAGGGTCCGGGTCCGCTCCCGGAGCCGCTGCTCCTCGTGGTCGGTGGACGGCCCCTCGTCGGCCCACTGCAATGGCTGCAGGCTGATCTTCTTCTTCCTGGGCGGCGGGGCCTCCGACTCCAGGGCGGGCCTCTTCTTCGTCGGCGGGGTTTCCGGCGCCGGGGCGGACTTCTCCTTCTCCTTTCCCTTTCCCTTCAGTCGGGGTTTTGACGGGCCGGGCGCGTTGCCATCATCGTTGTCGTCATCGTTGTCAACAACGATGGGCTCGACGCGGGGTTTCCTCTTCCCCTGTCGGGCCTCGGGCGGGGCTTCTCCGCCCTCGCACTTCTTCTGCCGCTGTTGGCAGGCGACGCACGCCTTCGCGCGGTCGGAGTCGGTGTACCACAAGCACGGGGCGTTCTGCCCCGTGCACCCATGACAGGCCGCGCTGTAAAAAAGTCAGCTCCGTCGGACCTCCGAACCCCGAACCCCACTCCGACTTACATGGCGGCCATCCGCGGCCTCTTCTTCTCCTCCTCCCGCTTGCGCTTCCACTCCTCCTCCTTCTTGCAGGCCTTCTCCACCGCCTTCTGCGTCTCCTCCTCCAGCCTCTGCTTCTCCTCCTCCTTCCGCTCCCGCGCGATGCGGAGCTGCTCCATCGCCTGTCGGATTTGCTCTTCGAGCGCGGTGGTGTCGATCGAGGCCATGGGTGGTAGTGGTGGTGGTGGTGGTGGTGATGGTGGTGGTAGAGGACGAAGGAGTTCCTAAAGATCTTCAACTCCGTCCGACTTTTTATATCCGACAATTTCAAATCCTCAACTCCGTGATGGCAGGGTCAGAACTACGACTTCCCCGTCGACTCACCTCCCCGCCTGTCACCCTGAAACACTTCCCAGTTAGTCCTCGAGGGCTTAGACCCAGTGGGGGGACACTGTCACATTCCGTGCCCAAGTCCGCCCTGCCGCCCCTCCGACACAACCCCGACCCGACTACCCCTGAACTCCGCCCCTTTCCCGGCTAATACTTCACCACCCCTGCTCCTTTCCCTCCTGCCTTATCCGGACTTCCGCCCGGACTCCAATCACCCCCGACCCCCGCTCTGTCATCTGATCATACTATGACATTTGTATCCGCCGCCTATACTTACTAGTCCAGTTTATTTGCTTCTGCTCTGTCATCTCCGCAGTCCGCCTCCTGTCTCTACTCCTATCGGGCTCCTATCGGACATTCGGACTTTTGTATATAAACCCTACCTTACAGTCGCATAGTTCTTCAGTTCTGATATCTCGTTTACCCTCTCGACTACTCAGCACTCAATCTATCTGACTTCTCTGCCAACCTCCGTCTGATCTCCGTCCAACCTTCCGACCCGACCTCCGACCTCCGACCTCCGACTTCTGTTCTCGTCTCTGTTCATAACCCTCTGCTTGACTCTCTTATTCGTAGCTTGCTCCGGTATAAACTCCGGAGCCTCTTGTCGGACTTCCGCAAATTGAAGACATCGACGACTCTTCGGGCGTTGGTCAATAACTTTGCCAAAGTCTTCATTCCAGCGCACTATCAGACTTTGGACTTTGGACTTCCCTTCGGAGTTCGACTTGTGCGCATAGTCCTAACACTCATAGAGCGCTTATGTAGGATGCTAAAGCGCTGACCTTGTCAGATTTAGCCAGAGCTGCCAGGCATGTTTAAAGATGACTATGAGTTGCTATTGGTAGGACTGTATAGATGTTGTATAATTTATTCTGCATTGTATAGACACCTTTACTATATGTTCAACTAGACTGTGTAATGACTTGCACTTGCATTGAGCAATGACTATGTTCAGTTGTCCCTTATGTCAAATACTCACTTGAGGCACACAAGGGATAAGTCCTACAAAAAGCTGATAGATTATTAGGAGTGCCATATAATAATAAGGAGATATGGTCTAATGGTTGTGATGACTGTAAATAAACCATGAAGGCTTTGGTTCAATCTCTTGTCAGACCACTTTTATTACCAGTATATGAGCACCAGTGATGTGCCAAATTGGGACAGGGTACACTGGATACACTGGCCTAATTGGGCATATCAACCTTGAGGGTCAAAAGCCTTTAGGGCAGAAGCGTCATTGACAGACCTTAATATGAGGTGTTCAGCCACAATGTCAATAAGTACAAATCCAAAAGCCACAGCATCTTTTTTGAACCCTATGCCCACATTAACGCCCAGGTGCCACAATACAAATATTGTTATTTGTTTGGCTTGTAGCAACATGGGTACAGGGTGCCAGCTGGTATTCGTTTCTATCCCCCCATCTCTCCTTCATGTTTCGCTCTCTTGTCTCCCTTCTGTGCTTGTCATTGCTGCCTCTTACTTGTGCTAGTGCTTCATCTGAGGTGAGTATTATGTTCAGCTACATGTTCTTAGATGTATTGGCAAGCAGTGACGACTTATGGTAAGTCGCAACATTTCTCTTTGTATGTGCGGTCTCTAACTCCTCTTGCGCTCTTTTGTTCAAGTTCCCTCTCATTTCTATTATTGCATATGGTGAGCACATCCCTTCTGACTTACAAGGTCATGCTGATACGTTCATGTTGCCTTTAGATACCACTCACTTATGCTGGTATATGGTACGTCGCACACTTCATATGATTTCTTATCAAGTTTGCTCATGCACTGTATTGCAGACTGTGTATCTGATGGTATATTGTTCTTATGTATCGCATACATTGTCGATATCCATGTACTAGATAGATTGAATATATCTCTTTTACCCTACTTGCCTATGAGTGAAACCGCAAACTGGTCAGCCAAATTGATACTGCATAGAGCACACTCTGGCCAAGCCTGATCAGCTCTCAGAGCTGCCCAGAGCTGAGCAGGCAAACCTGAGAGCTGGCATGCTCAGAAACCTTGGCCTCAGAGCTGTGCAGGCAAACCTGATAGCTCTGGCACTCTGAGAAGCCTGGGGCGCTTTGGGGCGCTTTAGAGCAACTCAGAGACGCTCAGGCTTAGATGTCTTTTTTCCGATGCACTTCAGCCTGATGCCGTGGTCACAGTCATGCCCACACAAGTCGCAAGTCGCGGAGAAGACAATAGCAGAGCGGTGCTCCTCGGAGACGCCCTCGACTTCAGCGAGGACCAGGTTAATCCCACGGTCGCGAAAGATGTCGAGGGTGGTCAAAGCCGCGGCGGAGAGAACTATTGAAGGTCCGGCGGCCTGCCGCGACAAGCGGGCTTTCTTAGGGGGATTGATGGGCTTCGGCGACTCCTCCATGTCGACGTCGAGCTCAGGTGAGAGGTTGCGTTTCGACGGGGGATTGCGTAGAACCGGCGGAGCCAAGGAGCGGGTTGCAGGGGGCGGGAGGACCTCTTCAATATCGCTGTCGCTGCTGGCACCGCGTTTATCAGCGTTGTTGTCGTCATCGTCATCGACAGGCTCCCCACCAGGGTCTCGCGTAATGAGGGTCCCAGCGCGCTCCTTGCCTTTAAGCATCGACGACGGGCGAGTCGAAGGTGTAGCTGAGGTGTTCGCTGCGGACGTGGGTGGTCCCACTGGTGCGCTGCTAGTCGAAGGACCATCCACTTCGGGGTCCGAAGGCATGCGATGGAGGGCGAGCGTAGCCCAGGAGCGAGGCAGCCGCTTCGATCGCGCCTTGGCAGCAGAGGCGGCTAGGACAAGTCAGTGAGCGAGGCGACGACCAGCAGGGCGAGGCGAAGTAGAGCACTTACCGGCGAGCTCCGCGCGAGGTAAGAGCGTGGTGAGGTCCTTCACCTTGGACTTGCAGCGGGCGAGCGACCCGCCGTACTTCGCCATCATCACCGCGAAGTCCTGAGCGGAGAGGACACCAGTGTCGTACTCTGCAGAGAGCCGCTGGCACATCTGGGTTTCCAAGTCGACTTGCATCGTGGCGCTCTCCAGCTCGCTTCGCAGGCCTTCAAGTCTTACCGCACGCGAGACCTCCAGGTAGTCAAAGAAAAAGTCGGTGGCGGTGCGCGAGGACGCCGCAGTGGTGAAGTGGGCATAGAGATCGAAGAAGGTGACGTCAGGGCAGGGTTTGCGCCTGTTCTCTTCGCGCTGGAGAAGGAGTTAGCAAGGCAAGCACACGAAGCGGTGAAGTTGTGAAGCGTATCAGGATCGACAAGAAACTGCGCGCTCGCGCCTGATACGCCTGGTCGTCCAGCAGGTGCATCTTGAGGAGGAATGCCGCGACAAAGTCGTCCAGCTCGATGGGGTCGGGGGGAAGAACATCAGACAGGACCGCGTCTCCCTCAGTGTTATGATCCTCAGCGGCCAGATGGGAGGGCGAAACCGGCAGGGCAGTCGACAGCAAGTTGGCGGCGTGAACCAAGGGGTCAGACAGAGGTGAGCTCCCAGTCGGAAGGGGCTTGGCAGTGGAGGAAGACATCGAGGAGCAGTGGGCAAGCAGAGAGTGGGGGAAGGCAAGAAGAAGGGGGAAGGGAAGGCGAGGGAGACCAAGACTCACCTTCCTGCACAGTTTAAGAGTGTCAGAGTCACCCGGAACCGCGTGCATCAGCTTCTCTACAGTGATCAAGACCCGGCCCTGGCAGGCGGCTTCTATCTCAACAAATGCTGAACTCTATTGGCACAACCTAGACATCCTCCTTCCTACTCTAGCCACCTTTTTCAGCGCTCCGTTACTGGCCTCTATCCCACCCGCACCTGGCACCGCCACGACCTTCATGACTGGGATGTCGAAGGAGCGAAGCTGCCGATCTAGAAGCCAAGCAATCGTGAACCCTCAACCGTCGCGGCGAGGAAGAACGTAGGTGCGCCCCCCGGGGGCCTCTAGGGTCGACTGGATCTCGGCGTCAACTTTGTCCATGGTGTTCTCGACTTCGTAGATGAGCCCTCAGATATGCAGGAGAAGATCGACGTCGACGACGGCAGCCTCGTTGGCGACCTGGGAAATGCGAGTCAGAAGCAACAGGTCTGCACGTTGGCGAGCCGCATGCGCCTGCAGGACTCGTCATTCGAACTCACGGTGGAAATGGTTGATGCGTGCGGCGAGCTCCGATGTGAAGCGCTCGCCGTTGTGGGGCCACTCCTTGAGAATGTTGAGGCTACGATTTGACTGTTCGCGGAGAGTAGCCATCATCACTGAGGTTCTGTGCCCCATGGAGAAAGCGAGTAGGGTCGCCTACAGCCGGTCAGCTAGGACGCTACTATTGGGCCACTACGCGAACTCACTGCACAGTCCCCAACCTTGGCGTATCCCGAGGCCACATAACCGTTGTCGGTCGCGACATCGCTACACAAGGCCTCTAATTCATTGACCGCCTCGACAAGCTGCGTGGTGGCCTGGGGAATCAGCTTGGCAACGAGGTGGTCGATGTCTTGGTGGAGGTCGGGCATAAGGCGAATTACAGGGTGAGGGCACGCAGACATTTAGGACGGAGGCGACAGGGTGAGCGAAGCGAGCCCAGTCACGTTTATATTCGTGCGACCCCCCCTCCTTTCGACCTCGCTCTATCACGGTCCAATCGATCATCGCCCCCATTGACAGCACGCGCCAAGGACTGAGGACAGTCCAGATTTCAGTGGGGAGGGGATAATGAGTCACCGAGCTTTCTGCGCCCCTAGTCAAACCCATCCATGCAGCTTCGACCACACTTCGCCTTCGTTTCGCCCTCGATGCGGTCCCCAGTTGTGGGAGCAGGCTACTACTATTACTTATCTATCTTCTTACCCAACACCCTTTGTAATGACTTTGCTGTGTCAGCGCTAATCAGAGAATCTCTCCCCCTCTCCGTCACCATCTCAACTTTGGCGCCAGTTCGCCTTCGCTGGGAGGCCGTAAGTTCAGCAGTCGACACGCAGTAGTGTCGATCGAGCAAGAGTTCGCTCGCTTCACAAGAGAGTAGCCTACTAGGGGCCTGAGTTTGCTAATCCTGACTATCAAGTCGCCGCAGAGTTTCGAAGCAAGTATCCCGCACCAGTGAAGAGAAGACCGCCAGTCTAGGAGCGAAGTAGCTCCTGTGCTATCGAGCACGAGAATCCGACCACCCACCGAGGGTGCCCCAGTTTAGTACCTCGCCTCCCTCCTCCGCCACCTATACACTCCCTTCCTCGTCCCCTTCCCCCTTTGACGTGCCCTCCCACGAGCGAGTTTGCTTCCCCAACTCCCCCACCAGACTGCTGCTTCACCCGATATGCCGAAGCGTGCCTCCCGGATTGCGCCATTTTCGAGTCCATTCCGAAACACCCAGCTTTGACCGTGAGCCTTCGCCTCAACGTGGCACCACACCTTCCACTCCCAGTCCATCCACGGCTTCGCAGCTTTGCGCTGCCTCTTCCCCAACTTCGCAGATAGGCTCTACTCGTGCGACCACGGTGTATCCAGCTTCGACCCGGGAATCGACTAGCCGACTCGTAACCTTTCAGGTTTGTTGTAGTTTTTGTTGGGATTTTCCCCTCAGAGACACAGCTACCCTATCATCGGTACTCAGACTTGAAAGCTGATGAAATCTTCCCGCCAGTCTTCGCGAAGTAATAGCAAAAAGTAGAACATGCCCACCTACGTTGTACTCCAAGCCCCCAGTCCGTTTCCTGCACACCCTCCTAGAATGCCATCTTCGGGCTGCAGATAAGCCCTCGCTTATGACCTGAACATTGTTCAATCCATCGCGGCCGTACACCGGTTCTCCCGCTACAGATCACGACGGACAGTTTGGCGCCATCCACTCTTGGGTTCCCCGTCGGCAGCGGAACGACAAGACCTTGTCGTTGAAGTTTGCGCCCTTGCTGCTCTCGCCACCGTCCCCCACCGCGGTCCCCGCGTAGATCGTGGCGATGTCGATGATACAGAACGAGTCCCTGTTCAGTAGATCGGAGACCATCGCCATCAGCCTTGGGACGAATCTTACACCGCAATGGAATGGTACGCACCTATACACTGGCACAGTAATCGCAGTCGTGATCAGTGAGTCTCGAACCTGATGATGAAACCCACGAAGGTGTCGCACTCACATTCATAGGAGATGCAATCGTCGTTTGTCCGGAAACTCGAGGTCGTGTTCATGAACACCGGGTCTGTGATGATCATGCAGTCCTCGAGCGTGACTGTCAGCGTGGCGCACTGCCCTTTGAAGTTCGGGTCCGTGCAGTATTCAATGGAATTAATCAAGTTGCCGCCGCTCTGTCAAGGTCATTAGCAACCCTCAGGCTCGAAGTTCTCCTGATTGCCCCAGGTCCAGCAATGTCAGGACTTGGGGCGCACAATACTACGGACCTCTCTGCGCTCCTTCTCCCTGTCTCTAGCATGTACCGAGATGGCCGTAATTCCGTCCGGTGCCACCACATGCTCCGACGCTTCGATGGCCGCAGGGTGACAGTGTAAGTGAGCTGCGGAGACGAGACCACAGCCGGTGAGTAGGAATGCTGCAGAGATAGATATATGTGCACAGCGCATCGATTCTGTCCTGTAGTATTGGGTCTCAAAGGGTAGGTGTGGCGGAGAAGTGTGCGTGGATTCCGGGAGGTGAAGGGTCACGTGAGTCTCGACGGTCCCAACTTATAAGTATGCACTTCGGGGATTGTCGAGACCGTTGTCGTCCACCGCCAGGGCACTCTCCATGCTAATGTGTGTTACTGCATGATGAGGACGGAGTCCTTCGTGTCATTACAGTCGAGGCGAGCGTGTTTGGCTGTCGGATATGAGTTAGTATGCGTCGCCGGGTCAAGTGAAGTTGCCAGGAGATGTCGCGCTGCAAGTAGTGCCTGTGCCGCATCATAACTTGATATCTACTCTGGCGCAAGCTCCGAAGCGGGAGCATTCCTTGAATAGGTACGGCAGGGAACAACATGTCCCGTTGTGGCGCTATCGGACTCGGAGATACTACCGTCAGAGAATGAAGGGCGGGTATGGCGGGGGACAGCTTCAATATTCCTGTTCGTTGCGTGTATGCCTGTAGATCACGTCGGGTCATCATCATTATATCCGTAGACAGGTCTAGACTCGAGAAGTAGTTTTGAAATGAACGGGCTGCTTACCCGAGCATGATGGCCTGACGGCCTGGAGTGTTCGCGGTCTGCCCGGGGACCGGTTGTGTTGCAGATGAGACTGAGGCGTGTTGTCCTCTCAACATACTAGCATAGAAGTCAACTAGTCAAGATGTAAAGCAGGATGAAAGTTAGTAACAGACTGCCACTAAGGGCGGCACGTAGCTGCGATCCGCACTCCGACGTATCAACAAGGACAAACATGGCGCCTCCCCAGCGCCTCCGAGGGCTCCCGCCACCGTTAGTCGCTGCTCCCATTCTGCTTCTGCACATAATGCACGATTGTTCACACCAAATTCTCTTACTAGTGCGCTAGCACGAGTATTGGAAGGCCGAGGGTATCAAACTCGAAGTTACCTCTATAGCTGAGTCTAATTTGATCCCTCCGACACCATCCGTTACCAGAGCATCTTGCAAGTGGGCTCCCTGGATTTGTGAGCATCTTGACTCAGCTACGGCTCTATGCACTGAGTGCTGCTCACAGGGATGGCACATTGTGACTCTGCGGCTAATGGCAGGCTCCCGCTTCAATGAGAAGGCTAGGTGTCGATGATCAGAGCTTAATATGGGGAATGGCGAAGCTCAATCTCGTCTTCGAACTTCCTTTCCGTTGCTAACTTACGTCTGACTTATGCGAGCCCACCATTTATTTGACGCCACCTGACGGGACCTCCAAGAACGATGAGTATGAGAATCGAAATTGGCATAGCCAGTAGTCGTAAAATGCTGACTCTTGCGCCACCTTCAGGTTAAACTCAAGCTTGAATGACCGTCCCGAGGCAGCGGCGAAGTATGCCAACTCGAACCTGCTTGGGACATTTGGGGTCACGCACGAGCTGCGGCGCGTCTGCGCTTGGCTCGCGAGCGACGCGAGCTCCTACTGCATCGGATCCGCGGTGAGTGTCCTCTTGGCTTGTGCGTGGCATGCGCCGCAGCTCATCGCGTCATAGTGTACTTGTGAGCAGAGGCCACAAGGCATGGCGCCAGGTGAGGTCGATGAACGACCGGTGCCCGGTATCACGTTACGAACCGGCATCTCATGCGTACCAGTACCAAGCTTAGAAGAGCAAGGTTCCCATGACGGGGTGCCCATGACGTCCGCGGGCAACTTCGTAGGTTCGTGACTGTATCCAGACTTCTAATGCACGCACGCAAAGTACAAAAGGCCTCCCATCCGACCCCGCATCTGCCGCACTGCGACAACCCAAACGATGCTGAGGATGCTCCCCAAACTCTCTGCATCGCGCCTGGCATCGGCCCTGCGTGCACGGCACTCTCACGCCAAGTTCTCTAAGGGTGCTTCCCTTTGCTCTCCCCATGGTCGCATGATGTCCTACGGTCCGGTCGGCGTCGCCAGAGCACTCGAAGCTTCTTCCTCTAACGGTAAGCCCTGCTTATCAGCGCAACCTATTCGAATGCCGCTATTGACGAAGTGATTGTGGTGTCGAGATACGGACCCGACGTTGTTCAAGCAAGAGTTCTCTCTCGCCGACCGCGTCGCGCTGGTGACGGGCGGGAACCGCGGCATCGGACTCGAGTTGGCACTTGCCCTTGTAGAAGCCGGGACGCGTGCCGTATACTGCGTGGATCTCCCGGAGGCACCTGGAGACGAGTTTGCGAAAGTGCGCGAGTATGCCTCTCAGCTGAAGGGAACGGGCGGGGAGGCAAGGCTGGAGTACATCAGCGCGGACGTGACGGACCAGGTTAGTCTCCTCCGGAATCTGCTCGCTGGTCGCGTCGAGCCAATTTGATTTGACCCTGGTCCTCCGTGTCTGCCATAGAATGCCATGTGGAAGATCGGAGAGGCAGTAGGAGATCGAGAGGGCAGGATGGATGTTTGCGTCGCGGCCGCGGGGATCTTACGGGGTGACACTCTGTGCCTCACCTATCCCGCGAAACAGTTCGAAGAGGTATGTTCAGTCGAGTCCATAGAACACGCGCATCGGACAGACGACCGTACGAGCAGGTTATCGCAGTGAACGTGAACGGCGTGCTCTACACAGCACAGGCTGCGGGACAGCAGATGGATCGGTTCGGGAACGGCGGTAGCATCATCATGATTGCGAGCATGAGCGGCCACGGAGCGAACAAAGTATATAATGGCGTACCTCTTTTGAGTACCTCAACTGTGCTAATGTTGACTTTGCAGGGCCATTCAGGGGTTTCATACAATACTTCCAAGTCTGCAGTATTGCAGATGGCGCGAAGCATGGCGTGCGAGCTTGGGCCTAAGAACATTCGCGTGAACACGATCAGTCCCGGATACATCAACACCAGGTATGTCTTGAGCGTATGTCCGGGTCCCGATGAGCGACCAACTTACCTAGTATCCTCGCTCTCCAGTATGACGGGACCGTTCCTGGCTAAGCGTCCGGAACTCGTCGAAACATGGTCGAGCCAAAATCCGCTCGGTCGGATCGGAAGACCGGACGAACTTCGCGGCATCGCGGCGTGGCTCGCGAGCGATGCGAGCTCGTTCTGCACTGGAAGCGAGTGAGTGTCTGTCTATGATTGCAGACTCTGGGGCGCATGCGTTCAAACAGCTGACGGCGTTGTGCAACAGCATCCTTGTGAGTGGAGGGCATCATGCATGGTAACAAGTCTCCTGGAGTCATTCGTCCAAGTTGGCCATAGTAGCAAGCACCACAGAAGGACAGAGGAGAAGTACTTAACACTCACATCGTGCTGCTGGGAAGTTAACCTGTACAGATATGTATGAGTTTCGCGAGCTTCAGGTTGTGAGTTAGGAATGCTTGAGTGAACAATTCTGGACTGAGAACGAGCGCGACATGCTGAAGCCTGAGGCGCGTCAACTCGGCAGAGTCACGGTCGCGTCTGTGACGTGTCATGTGATGTGTGTCACATCCGATGATGAGGACGGGGAGACGCGCTGGGCAGCGACAACGACGGCCACGACATCACAGGCGAAGATGTCCTCTAGGGCCTTCACACGGCGCGGGAAGGCTGCAGACTCGGCAAGCCAGGATGGAGACTCCAGCAGCATTCCTTCGAAATGCTCGAGTCGCGACCGTTCACCTTCCATCGTCTTCCTCTACGTCCGAAAATCTGCACCTCCTCCGTTCAATGCGGACGACGCCGACCTCATCCTCCATACTTCCGCCGGCACACCTTTCAAGGTTACTAGAAGCACCATAAGAAATGCCTCTTCCGTGCTTGACGAGCTCATCTCGCGGAACCGGGAGGTGCATCGTCGTTCAAACAATGGCCGTTATCCCAAATGCGTCGAACTCACCATCCCCGAATCAGACTTTGTCCTCGAGGCGCTTCTTCGCTTCGTCTACTTTGACACACCGGTGCTATTTGACCTTGACGACATAATAGACGTCCTCAAGGCCGCGACCAAGTACAAAATATGCGTCGCCATCGACGGCCTGGCGAACAATCTCCGCATGCCGGACTTTCTCGTTAAGGATCCTCTCCGCGTATCAGCATAGCTCAGAAGTTCGCGCTGAAGGATCCTGATGCGACCTTCCGGCGCGCAGTCCTGAAACATCCGGTGCAGTGGCCTCCAGCGACTCACGACCCGGAGTCGCTCCGCTGGCAGGAGCTCCACAACGCGGTCAAGTACCGTCGGAAGATCTCCTTTGACGCCGTCTCTCTCATCGAAGACCCTGCACGCCTGAGCACACTTCCATGGGACCGCGTCCCCGGGGGAAAACCTCCGTGCGGCGGGGCGTGTTGGTGGCCCCTCTACGCCGACCGTGCAAGACCGGTGCTGCACGAGGCTCCGCTCAGCGACGTCGTTTGCTCCGCTTCTTTCGTGGCCTCGGTCGGGATGGAGCTCAAGTGCGTGGATTGCAGGGAGCGCCTCCTGTGCATACTACTTCCCAACGGGTACATCGAGCAACTGAAGCGCGATATCGATGCTTTGCCGGAGGCAAATCACTATGCATGGTGAGGATGGTTCAGTGCACGATTCTTTCCCTGAAATATTCCGAAGCGATGCTGACACGCAGTTTCTTCAGACTTGCTTATTCATGGACATTGCATGTTGTAGACGTGACACATACAATGTAGCTCTGAATTTTCTAAACCCACACTCATTGCCCCCGTTAGCTCACGCTCCACTGCAACTAGTACCTCGGAGCCTCCGCGGTCGATTTCCAAGCCTGGCCTTGTCTGCGATGGATGGTGTCAGTCCTTCACAATATCGCGACCCAGACGGCGCATAGCAGCGCCTGTAACCAGTCTGAGTGAACTGTACGCTCCCTTCGCCTTTATCTGAAACATGGCTGAATGCTCTCAGTTTACACCATGACGCGGTTTCATCCTCAACATGCAAGAGAGATCTGCGTCATCCCAAGCCGCGTCCGCCGGGACGATCCCACCAGACGCGCTCGAAGCTCGTCGACCCGACCGATCCGGAGACGTGCGTGGGGGCAAATCCCCGTCGAGCTGCATCACCTCGGGGCTCGGACAATGACCCGGAGGGGTCTCAGGAACTCGAAGTGGTCGTCCGGTCTGAGTGTGCGTTCGCTACCCTCCTCCCCCAGTATGTCGTCGTATGTGTCTATGAAGCTCACACTTAATAAGGAGCTAGCTGCGATCGAACTTTATACTCTGCGTGTCCACCAAGACCGGCAGCGATGTGTGTAATACATGCCTCGACTACGCTACCGCCCGCTAATTCCCACGACCAAGAGTAAGAGGCTGTACTCGACAGCCGAACCTGTGTCGTACGTCTTCCCACGGAGCTACCAGAACTCCATAACTGCTGACTCCCTTCGCGCTGTACCTCGGGCATCGACAAGCCGACGTGAACCGAGTAGACTTGTCGACAAATAGAAGATGAACGTACGGTACATACACATCATGTCGTGCGGTCATATATGCGCGTTCTCTCGCGCGGCTCGCCCGTACCAGCAACATGCCTTCCGGGTAAACCCATGTTCGCGATGATGTCGGATCCAGGGAGTCCGATTGTAAGTATCTTGGTAGCAGCGAGCATAACTGCGGCGCCAGCAATGCTCTCAAGATTACGCACGCATGTCCGACCCCGCAGTCTATCGGGGAAGACGTACATATAGATTGCGGAAAACGACTCGCTTCACCCTACAGTCCTCAAGATGTCTCTACCTACCGATATAGCCCAGATTATTGCCTTGTATGACAGCATGTACGTGTCACTACGATGCCGGATTGAGCTATACGACACTGACCTTCGTGACTTCAGGCTAGGGGACAACTACCTTGGTTGGGTGCCGATAGGTACACACAGTCCGCTCCATGTGTTCTTTCCTTCAGGCTGACAATCGACCTTCCTGTAGCACTGCTGATATACGACTTCGTCCTGACGTTCGACCGCGAAGTCGAATTGTTCTGGAAGCGCAAACTCACAAGCGCGTCGGTGTTGTTCATCCTCACCAGGTACATCGCCATAGTACGCGTACTCCTTTCTATAATGGGGTACTTATCGATTCAATGGACCGATGCGGTATGTAATATCTACCGCCGTATACGGGTGCATACGCCAACTGACGGCTCTAGAGGTATACCACTCCAAAGCCAAGGTTGTTCTGTGGGGGAGGAACTGACCTCGGCCTTGTCTCTCGTAGTTGCAATCGGCTCGTCAAGACCGCTGCTATAACAGAGTACATGCAAAGTATTCCTTGGGCCGGTGAGTCTTACACGCAAGTTCAGCCATACATAGAGACTGATGAAGAAGTAGCTTTCTCTGCCTTGCGAGGATTCGCATTGACCAAAAATCGCGGCATAGCCGCAGTCATCTTCACTCTGTCGGTCGCTCCGGTAGGAGTCATCCTTGTAAGTGCGAATGCCTTACCGCAGAGCCGGGCAGGCACACAGATCCACTAGCTTATGGCGCTTTTCAGGCACAGTTTGTCTTAGGGATCTCTGGAGCTGCTTGGCCCGTTGCCGGTTGTCTCGCAACTTACACGAATACCCCGCGAGAACTTATCATGTCAGTCTTGAATTCCAACTCCATGCCATCCCCGTCATCACTGACCAATATATCGCATGGTCACGCAGTTGTACGTTGCGGCTTTTATCATTCTCTAAAGCTGACTGATCCGGAGGTACTAGTCCCGATTGTCTCTCGGGGAGGACAAACCATAGCCGACTTCATCCTTGTGGTCGCGACCTGGCGCACGCTCGGGACAGCTGCGATCCGCCCAAGCATGACGAAGCGGTCCCGAGGTTCCATTGCCGCGATCATGTTGTGGAACGGTATGGGACATATTCTTCAACTGCAGAATCTCGGCTAACTCGTGGTTCTGCCACGCACAGGGTTGCTGTACTTCATGTGAGTATGACACCTATAATGTCGAATGCGACGCTGCACATGTGCATGTGAAACTGAGGACTATCATCCCAGCGTACTCTTCGCGTTGAACGTCATCCACTTGGCGTTGTGGTTAACTTCCGTACGTCTGTCCTAGCCTTTCCTGCAGGGAGCAGGGACTCACCAGAGGCTTCGGATGTACTGAGTAACCTTGCAGGTCTTCGGCAATCCAGTTAGTTTCATGACCGAGTTCACAGATCCGTACGTCGACTCAATACGAGCCCTCTCCAGGACGGGTCACAACTTCTACATCTTCCTACAGCCTCACGACTATCCTCATCACGCGGTTCCTCCTCGACCTACAGGAGGCTGAACAGCGCGACATGAAGCTTGATTCCGATAACCCGCTGCATTTCCCTCGGTCGTACGGCGCACTCAGCTTCGCACGCGTCATGGGCTCTGTTGGCGAAACCATCGTGCCCGGCGCTGCGCGGAAAGATGCCTGTGAAGATTATCTTGACTCGGAAGGCGACGGTGACTTGGACAGCTTCGAACTCGCACTAGGTGGACGGTGGGAGCAGAGTTGTTGAGAGGAGGACAGTTGTTCAAGTTGTTGACGGCTCCAGAAACGGGTGGCGGAAACCAGGGCATCCGCGACTTGTAACCCCGCCGTCGTCGACAGCTCACGTGGTCGTGAAGAGGACAACGCTTGACTCGACCTCCCTTCCTGAAGTACCTGTACTCAATACACAAAGATCTCCTTCGTAATGCAACTGTCCTCGTCAGATTCAAACTCTGACCCGTTTCATTATCGCTGCTGGCGCTCTCCCATCCCCATCCTCATCGCCGTGTCCGAGATTCAAGACAGCGACTTTCGTACCGCCGCGACTGGCCCTCGTCAGCCCTTGATGAGGTCTCGAGCGATTCTCATGGCCATTCCGGCATCATTCTATTTCGATCGCGATTAGTATGATGCCAACCTCAGGCGTGAGTCGTACTCACCTTTCTTCATCTAGGCTCGTCATTGCGGCGCGCTCATGAAAGCACGATATGTAATGATTCATACCAGCCGGCTTGAAATGCAGCGGCACCCTTCTCGGTTATGGCTATAAAGGTGGACTAGCATGAGCTGTTCTCCTTATCCCGATTTCGTTCGCTTTCCTTTCTCCTCCCACTTTCATTCCCACCGAGCTGAGCTCGCAGACGTCCAAATTTGCTCGTCTTCCCCTCACACCTTCTTTTCTATCGCGCTGCGCTTGCAGACCGTCCATCCGAAGCCCTTTGTTCACCCCGTTACACTCCTTCATATCCCTCGCGCTTCCGACCATGCTCTCCAACGCTCTCTTCCTCGCAGCATCTTATATCGCCATCTGCTGGGCTGCTCCATTGCCGAGTCTCAGCGTTTCCGGCCCTGCAGATCTCAATGTGCGGACGACTAATCTTGGCCCCGGCGAGACTTTGAGGCTAGAGCTATCAGTTGTCTTGACACAAGTACGCATTCTCTAGTCCTCCCTGCTGACATCGCGCTGACAATGATTGACAATCGACGCAGGGTGTGGCTGCAGGTGCCGGAGAGGACAACAAGTCCGACACGGATACCTATGCGCCTATCACCGTGGATACCACGCACACACTGCTTGAGCCTCGCGGTATGTGCATTTCAATCACTCATCAACATCCTTCATGACTCACTGAAAAGTGTTCGTATAGATCGAACGTGAGTTCTTACACCCACGCGATAGGTATTGCTACGCTCAACTCACCGTGTCGTGTTGGTTGTCTTAGGGCAAACAACCGCAGTGGCACACATGACCAAGTCACGACCTCCAGTCGGGAGGTAGTAGACGGCTCACAGGGCACCGTTCAACCTTTCACACTGCGCGATGGAATTGTCGGAGTAGTCACACCTGGCTCTTGTATCGTGGTAAACGGCTCGGATGGGGTGAATCTTCCACAAGGCCCGTAGAATGGGAGATTTCATTTTAGACAAAGCGTCATGCGGATCGATATGTAAATTATGCAGCTCCAGGATGTCAGAGTCCAGAGGAGCCGTAGATTATGTAATAGAATGGCATTGCGTTCGGCCGCCTCGATCTTCTCTTCGAGACACTGATGTGCGTGGGACCTATTCCTCAGGTAGTCCCTTCGCTCTCCACGAATTCGAGGTACAGAGTCCGTGCCACTCTGCGGTCAGGCAGAGAGCTGAAGCTACCAATAGATACACAGCGCACGATCTATGGCATTCGCGCACGTTCCAGTGGCGGTCCTACGACGCATAACAGTCGGGAGACCGCCAACACTTGAACGACTCGATATGCTTGTTCCACGGGTTGTTGGTAACGCTCCGGCCTCCGCTCGCGTCCCCCGGATGCTGGAACATCCAGAAGAAGCCGTCTCCAAAAGCACAGTTATCCGTCCTGAGGAAAGTCAGCCCATTAGGACTCAACATGTCGCACGAGCTCTTACTTGTATGCTACGACCGAGAAATCAGAGTCAGCAATAATACAGAGATGTTGCGATGATACGTAGGAGATGGGGACACACCGAAACACATCGTGCACGAGTCGGGGCCAAAGCTCGCAATCTTGTTCTTCCAGTCCGAGCCGAGGACAATACAGGTGTCCAGGGGCTGCACCGCGTAGCCGCATTCCCCGCCCCAGTTCGTCCCGGAGCAGATGTACACCCCACCGATGTTCCGTTTCTGGCGTGATAAACATGGCGAGTTAGGTCCGTTGGGCCGTGGGGCGAGTGATCGAGCATGAGAACGGATAATGTACTGACCTCTAGCCTGAGATTGGTATCCGAGCTTGGCAGGATCTCTAC
Source organism: Lentinus tigrinus ALCF2SS1-7 (assembly GCF_003813185.1). Lineage (NCBI taxonomy): Eukaryota > Fungi > Basidiomycota > Agaricomycetes > Polyporales > Polyporaceae > Lentinus > Lentinus tigrinus. Next base: position 387,462 of record NW_027137931.1, read on the forward strand.
CTCCAGGTCGAGGGGAGTCGTGTTGGCGACCGGTGATACCACGACGTAGAGGATGAACGTGAAAGCGGCGAGGAGAGTGAACATGGAGAGCAGGATCTCGGGGGCGAGGGGCACGGGAGAGCCAGAAACCTGAGGTTGCACGGTACTTATACCTAGCTTGCAGTATCGTACGCCGCCCGCCTCTAAGCGTCGGGCTTCCTATTACAGCACGCCGGATTGGGATTGGTCGGTTGCTGTGCTCGGGACGTCGTCGACGCTACCATGCAGGTCGCCAGGTTTGTGCTGCTCTGTGAATCGGGTGTGGCCCATACGGGGATTGCTGTTGAAGCTTTTTAGCCTGACGCGGTTGAGCACAACCTCGGTGAAAGTGCTCTAGCTGGAAGTAGTAGCTTGTACGTTAGGTGCGTTAGCGATGACGTAAATACAGCAATTATAGGAACCACCTACTCACTTGCAGCAAGAAAATCGAACTGTAGCATCTTCAGCAGAAGGTACGGTGATGCGGGCATCCTAGCCGAATAGAGATGGGATCCGAATGCGAGTATACTGCATGAGGTTGAGTTCTCGTCGCTGAGTTCGTGGTCACATCTGTGCACGCGTGCCGTGCTGGTATAACAGGACATCTGGGGTGGTATTCTCGCTTTATCTTCCAGGATGTATACTCGTACAGCAGGAATTCATGTCATAACCTAGCCCCACCTAGTCACTTCTGGGACCGTAGGTTCGCGAACCGCGCCTTCTGTCGCTGAGTGATGTACGCCTATAAGGCCGGAACGTCAGTCCAGGACCGACGGTAAGACAAGACATACGCACCTCGTCGAACGTAGCCTTGAAGCTCTCCCTGTTCAGCAGATCCGCGAGGTACTTGCCGAACCGAGCGAACCTGCCCTGTCCAGAGCTCAACGCCTCCCACACCTGCTTGCCCTCGCCCTCAGGATAAGCCCCAAACTCGTTGATCAGCGAAACCCTCGCGCGCGCAAGGAACGGCGTGATCGCGATGTCCGCGATCGAATACTCGCCCACCGCAAAGCCGCCCTCGGCCGGGAGGAGCGCCTGGACGTACTCGACGGCCTTGTAGAAGTCTTCGACGGGGCTCTTGCCCTGGAGGAAGTTGTGCCAGGCGGGGACCAGCTTCGTGGAGACACCGTCGATGAAGAAGCGCGCCTTGGCGCGGAGGACGGGGTCGGAAGGGAGAAGGTGCGCGTTAGGGTAGAGGTCAGCGATGAACTCAACGAGGACGAGCGACTCGGCGAGCTTGATTGAGTCGGGCGAGGGCTGGTCTGGTGGGACCGCGGGACCGCCGTATGCGATCGCGGGTACCTAGGAAGGTACGGGAATGGTGATTTCAGCCATGAGCATGCTCGAACGCGCGCAGTGGACGAGACGGACCTTGCTAGCGGGGTTCACCTTCGGTGCGTACCACTCGGGCTTGTTCTGCAAATCGATTTCGTACCGGGTGAAAGGAGCTTTGGCCTCGGCAAGCGCGATCTCAGCCTGGCCAGCGCAGCAGTCAGTAGGTACGTTCGGCATGCGTATGTGTCGAAGAGCTCACGCGTTGGGCATATGGACAGACCTACGATAGGTTGTCAGCCATGCTTCCCCTTCGAGCGTATATGTATGCGTCTAACCTTGGCAGTGTACAGAGTAATGGACTCGGGCATGGTCGATGGCTCAGTTGGTGAGAGGGGATTCGCAAGCATTGACACTGAGAACTGCCTATATATATGCGGTCAATATTGAGTATTAGAGCGAGTGCGTACCTGCGACGCAAGATGGTGTCATCGGGAGGCTGATAAAGCAGCGTTCACATGAGAGAGCCTGGAGTTCGTGTGGATGACCTATGTTTAGTACCGGTACTACGCCAGACTAAGTCGACACCGACAAGACGGTGGACTTGGTCGAAGCTCACGCTTTTGAAGGTGTTGAGGAGGTCGCCGACGAACTCTGGTCGCTACGAGGCGACATTCTGCCTGGCGACGCTGAATGATATACGCACCACGCACCTCAACTACGAACGAGTGAGACATTCGTATCTTGCTCGTGTCCACTCCCCTTCGTGTCAACCGTGTCGCAATACTGGCATTCGGAGAGCATCATGAAGTACATTCATGGCGTATGCAACACGGTACAACATCGCAAAGCTTCAAAGCCACAAGAACTCACCTTCAACCCTCAATTCCACAACTTCCCTCGCGGGGCCTCAATCCCTCTCGCGATCATCCACACCGCCTCCGTATATGTGTGCACTGGCGAGTGCCGTTGAACCGGACGGCTATGCACCGTGGGCTCTTCGGAGCTGCGTCTTTTGTTGTCGATATCGCTGCTATAGGTATCCTAGACGCAAAGCGTAGAGCATACGTTGTATTTAGAAAGCGACTGGTTCATGGCGGCTGGCGGACAAAGCGAGGTGGAGGTCGGAGAACAAGGCAGGTAGCGCGCGTATGCTCCTTCGTCTCGAACGTCCATCATCTCCTGCTGCTCCCTCTTCGTCGACCTTCGTCCTTGTACCAACCGATATCTTGCAGTGAGTCTGCAAGACTCGAGCGTTCTTTAGCAACGTTTCTACGGATCCTGATACTCTTCTGGAAGCAAACTTCTTGTCAACATATACTACGAGGCCTCGATGGACGCGACGGTTACTCCCGTTCCCTCTGCGGCGGAGAGGGTGCCTGCAGAGATATGGCTCCAAATATTTGCTCTTGTGCCCAAGTCCACCGACCTCTACAGTCTCAGCGTCGCGTCGCGTCGCTTCCGCGATCTGACCACCCGCGCACTGCACCGCGATCTTGTGTGGATTAAGCCACACTCTGCTGAGCAGGACCTTGTCGTATGGGAGAGAGAAGACGGTATGGATCCTCACGTGCGGTCTCTCGAGATTAGCATCCCTTCGAAGAGAGTCCACAACATGCCCCGTGCAGATGACAGGCTTTCTGACGACACCCCGGCGGAGGCCAACGCCCGCCTTGCCTACATTGCTGCTATGCAGAAACTGGACGCGATCTTATGGGTGCACATACGCAAGTTCACAAACCTCTCGTCTCTGGCATTCATCGACATGCACATCGACAACGAGCACTTCCACCTGATACACCGCCTGCCTCAGCTGCGCTCGCTCCGTCTCGAAGCGTGCGTGTTCAGTGGTAACGCCTCGCAAGGATTCGACAACCGTACGCTTCCCATCACTGAGTTGACGATGCTGAACGTCCGCCGTGGCCAAGATTCACGCCCGAATTGGCACCAGCCCTTGAACTGGGCTCACTTCCAGCAGCTCATGCAGCTGCATGCCAACGGTCCACCCCCGATGCCAGGAGGTGGCGGGCCGCCCGCGTGGATGCACCCCGCCGACCCCTTCGCCGAAGCCCTCTCGCTCGCCGTCGCCGCCAACCTGCGCACGCTCACCATCGACGAGTCTGCCGACGTCTTCCGGTATGTCTTCGAGCCCATGGATGCAGAGGCGCGCGGATGGACGGTCCCCGCATCGATCGAGGAGCTCTACGTCAAGCGCACGCGCGCCCTCAGTGCCGAGACGAAGCCCGCCGCGCACGGGCAGGGCTCGTTCCCCGACACGCACCTCTACCACTTTTGCACCCAGGCCCCGAGCCTCAAGCTTGTCTCCACGCCCATCTTCGTCCCTGCGCAGGTCACGATCGCCCCAGAGGCGCTTCCGCTCGGGCTCGACCGCTTCGCTGCGCCGCTCGAGACGGCGCAGTTTGTCGCCGCGGTGCGCGACGTGAAGGCCTTGGGGCTGCTCAAGTGCGGCCTGGCCACGCGCGAAGGCGTCACGGCGCTCGCGGACATCGCGCTCGCGCGTCCGGGGCTCAAGATGCTCATGATGGAGTGCCAACACTGGGATGCGGAGATCGTGTCCGCGGTCTCGCTGCACTTCAAGGAGCTGCGCCGTCTGAAGATCATGTATGTCGGAGCGGGCCCTGACGAGGTGCGTCTTGTATACCGAGTTCTCTTATGAGGCTGACATCTCGAGCTTGCAGAACTTCCTCGTCTCCTTGGCGCCGGATTTCCTGGCGGAGATGCCGGACCTGCACACGCTCGAGATGTACCGGCTCCCGCCACGCAGTGACTTTGTACCTGCGCATCCGCAGTTCCTCTGCGACGAGTCGTGGGGCTCTATCGAGGAGGAGATGCGCGACCTCCTCATCGGGTGGAACCGCTTCTGCCCAAAGCTGCGCAAGGTTCAGCTCGTCTCTGGGTACGCCATGACGCGCGGGTTCGAGGGCGGGGTGTGGAAGCTGGAGAGGATCAGCCACCTCGAGCAGATCGAGTATCTGGACTACTGAAGAATCGGCCCGTGCTATCTTGTTGCCTTGGTGTCTGCTGCACAACGTGTATTATACTGTACATGAGGTATTTTGGCTCTGCGTCACGCTCCTCCGTGTGCCCTCTCGACGTCTGTTCACTTCTGGTACGGCTGTTTCTCCTCCATGATGACCGACCTATCCTCGACCGTCCACTCCGCCTCTCTGCTGACAATCCTGCTCTTCCCCTCCGCAGGGTAGCGCGAGATATCAAGCGGCTCCCTGCTCCCTCCAATGAGGTACACCATCTCCGTCGCACCCGCCCTGAAGGCATGCGCGCACGGGACGCCAGCCTTGAACCCGAAGAAGTCGCCCTTCTGCACGCGCTCCTCCCTCGGGACGACGACCTCGCGGTCCTTCACCTCCGAGTCGCCCTCCCAGACCAGGAGCACCGCGTCCGGCCCGGCCTCGAGGACGTAGAACCACTCGTCCTCGTGCGTGTGCCAGTGCAGCGTCGTGCTCGTCGCGCCGGGCGGGAGGCGCCCCAGGTGCACTGCTGTCTTTGTGAGGCCCGTGATGTCCCCGAGGGAGAGTTGGTAGCGGTGGTTGGTGTGCACGATCGGGTGGATGCGGTGTTCGAGTGCGTCTGAGGGCAGGTCGGCGGTGCGGACGAGGTAGTTCTGGCTCGACGATGGACTTGTTGCGCTCATGCTGCAGTATTACTCGGAAGCAGGTCGAATTGCTCTCCTGTTAGATGAATAGGGTGAGTATGATATGATACGCATGAATGCGATGCGAAGAATGTGACCTGATACGCAGAGTTTTAGTGTGTTCTGGAGAAGCTTGTACACCGATGGCAGTGAACTGTATCGCGGGGGGTGGGCTATATATGCTGCTCCTCGGCGTCTCCTCGAATTTAGGCCGAGATGTGTGAATCAGCTGGTTCCGGGCCAAATCATACAGTGTATGAAGCCCTCCGTTCTCTTCTTATCCCCGCATAGTACGCATTATCTACTCACCGGGTCGACGATTCCCGCGGCGTTCACCCACATTCATACCCCATACTTCAACGAGATCTTCAACGACCGTCGCCAGTCGCTCGCAAACGAGGAAGCTCTCAGCGTGCGCTTCCGCTCGCTCACTTTGCAATATCCCTCGACGAGCTGCGTCGGTCCGAGTCCCCGGGGGCGATTGCCAGTCTTCTCAAGACTAACAAGGAGGATAACGCTTTGGCTGAGCAGTACTCACGTATACTATTTGTTACTCGTACGCGTTACATCTTCACAGATGCCGCTTTGCGGCGCGATACCGAGCACTGGTCGCTCGTCGACCTCACCACGCCTGGTGGCCTCCACTCACAAACACACTACGGACGCGATGAGCCGCTTGCCACGCAGAAGCCAAGAAGACACTCACTCGGTCCCGGTGCAGTAAGAGCTCGCGTCGCTCGCGAGCCAAGCGCAGACACCCCGCAGCTCGTGCGTACGTCCGAATCTACCGAGCGGGTTCGACTTGGCCCAATGTTCCGCCGCATCGGGACGGTCATCCAAGCTTGAGTTCAATCTGTAAGCGCAGAGACGTCAGCGTCCACCGAATGGCCGCCGAAGGGCTTATACGATATGCTCACTTTGTCCTGAAGAACCCGGGGCTGATCGTGTTCACTCGTACGCCCTTGGGGCCGAGCTCACACGCCATGCTGCGTGCCAGCTGGAGGACGCCGGACTTCGTTGTGTGGTATGCCACATTGCAGTAAGTTGGCTGATGATTACCGTTTGAGTCGACATCCGTATTGTCAGCCACAAGTTCGTGAACTGTCAGAGGAATATCATATCCTACGTACCTCGGTGGCCACAGAACCGCAGATGCTGGCGATCAGGATGATGCTGCCGCCTTGCCCGAAGCGAACCATCTGGCGGCCCGCGGCTTGCGCAGTGAATAGGACCCCCTTGAGGTTGACATCTACGGTCTGTGCGAGTGTCAGCTAGCCAGCTTCTCGCAGGCTACGGTCAGAACGTGGTGCTCATATGCTCACATCCTGGAACTCCCGATTGGTGACTTCGAGCGAGGACTTATCCTCTCCCAATATACCAGCCGATGCGATGCAAACATCGAATCGGCCCTCCCGCGTGCCTATTGTCTCGCCAACCTTCCACGTCGCTTCCTACAACGACAAGTCACACATTAGGCCATGCTTGGATCGAATTCGGAGAACATCTGACGTACCTGATCACGTACATCGCCAGATATGTACTCAAACTTTCCAAGACCCATGCGGCTAGCGAACTCGCGGACCTTCAACCAATCTTCGCCAGGCTCCTGTGGCAGATCGAGGCAATAGACAGACCGCGCGCCTGCCTCGGCGAGAGCAAGCGCCGCCTCAAGCCCGATCCCGCGCCTGCTCCCGCTCACGAGGGCGACACGGTCGGCGAGAGAGAACTCGCTGGTGAACAAGGTCGGTTGAGTGGTAGGTGCTGTCCGGGAACATTAGTATCAGCAACGGGGGATTGCGTGCAGACGAGTACAAGTACTCACCCGACTCGGAGCTGGCGGAGGCTTGTAGAGCTCTCGCAACGCCGAACAGCTCTGGCTTGGGGGCCGCGTGCGAGAGGCCTCGACGGGTCAGATAGCCATGGCTGCATGAGAGGGTCCGTCTAACCGCTACGTTTAGCATGGCAGAGCGTCCGAGCACCGTGTATGTAGCACTGGATAGCATTGAGGACCTGGCAATGTGATGATGCGGTGAGGAGGTCGGAGACGAGGAGGGTCGCGCCCTATATACTGGCTGTGCCGATAAACAATCTCAGCGTAATTACCATGCCCGACAACCCAGGAAGCAACCGACATTCCCCACAGCGGCGTGCCAGGTGGCGTCGCGAGTGCCTGCTTGGGCTCGCATCAGTCAGAGCCTACTAAGTTAGTAACGTAACGGAAGCCTGAAGACGAGATTGGGCTGTGCCATTCTCCCTATCCGGCACTGATCATCTGGTAGGTTCACTCGAACTTCCAAATTCATACGAGAGGTGAAACCGACGTGGCACCGCACTCGAGTACGAGGTGTACCTTGCATTCCTGCCATTGTTCGTAGCGTCAGGATGTTTATCACTATATAGTGGTAATCAGTGCACAGAACTGTGATTTGATATGAATATGCTCACCAGTAGCGACTGAGGGGGACTTGCACCTGGGTGCTCGGGTCGTGGATGACACGTCCGACCGGGTCGCTATCGCAGGGAGCTAGAACAGGTGGCTCGGAGACTGACACCCCCACACCTTCCACACTCGTACTAGCGCACTTGTGGGGAATGTTTGTACAAACAACAGCGCAACGACTTGTTATACATGCGGAAGCTTGCAGGAGAGAACATGGCGGTGGCAGGAGGCGCTGGTGAGGGGCCGGGGAGGAGCGATGTTTGTCCTTGTTGGTATATCGGAGTTTAGATCGCAGATCGGCTGCCGTCATGTAGTCCAGTACTTACACCCACCTTGCTTTACACCTTGACTAGTGACTTCCGACTTTAACCTATGTTGCGAGACCTATATCTGAAAAGCCGGCATCTGGGGCTCGAAACTTTGGACTCTTTTCCGTGACTAGGGCCGTCATCGCCGCGGACATGCAAACAGACGACACTAGCTATTCATCTGGTCGGGGGTCCCATGTTCGACGAACTCAAGCCGCTCGATCCCTGATGCCCCGGGCTGGTCTCAGTCTTTAGATATGGTCCCTCTACGGAAATTTTGAGATAGGGTGCTTGTGCACCACCATAGGCCCCGCTTCAATTATGTCGGAGCTATCGCTTCCTCGGAAAGGTCGCCTCCGTTCTGAGCTTCAACACGCCCAGTGCCCGCCCGCGGGACGACCTCCGTTCCTGGTCCTACCTGGCCGCTAGTCCCGTCCCCATTCCTCCAACAGTTCTTTCATGGTTCACCATCTATTTCTCAGCGGCCTGTGCGAGTCGTTCGGATTTTGTTTGGGCCAAGTGTTCTCCTTGATTTCGTAGAATGATAGTTCAATCCAGGTAAGGGTCACATTTGGCGCTTTAAAGAGCTCGCGACGTAATTGGCAGAGAACAAACCGGGACGTGCTGATCGACTTCAACAAGGGACTCGAACCTATCATTCCTCCCCAGTGGGCCGTTGAACCACACTTCGCCATCACAGCCGACCTGTGGTTGTTCCCTAGAGCGCGACGCCCCTGATAGTATCCTACCTTGATAAAAAGCTTCCGTCGGAACCCATGTCGACTCGCTGCTCTCCAAGGACCTTCTTTCTGAGCCATGATCTCTGGCCCGTACATCGTCCTTGCAGCCTGTCTGCTCGTCATCGCGTGCTCCGGCGCCGCAGTTCCCGTTGGCCGAGAAGCCCCAGTTGACGATGCACCTGACGTTGTGTCCTCCTCAAATTCCACCCAAGTCGCACTTGTACGTGCCTGCTCCCTAACATCACTTCCTCCTAACCGCAGTTCTTACATTCCCCAGGACTCTGCTTCATTCGTGGCCTGCAAGGGGCCTATCAACGGAGTGAAGGAATGCGAAGAGCTCACCATTGCCTTCAACAAGTGCCACAGTCTCAAAGGGTACTGGTTGGATAATGTGATCACGCAAATATCGACCGGTGAATGCACGAACTGCGAGGGTGAGTCTCCGGCGAGCGCCGTTCCTTTGGCCCTCCCCGCTACTGACACTCGCTGACATATTGGACCGTTTCCAGGGTACGAGTAAGCACAACTCGTTTCCTCTTGGTATTAATCATAAGTGGTGACGGATTACGCTGACAAACGTACCGTTTGCAGCGACTATGCATGCAAGAACGTTCTCGCCGACTTTGGCCCGTCTGCCACTCAAACCGTGGATGACGGTATTGGAGACTGGGGTGAGAAGATCTCTTCGTTCAAGTGTTTCTTCCAGTGCCCTTCGTGACGGATTCTCGATGGAAGGAAAGGAGTAGAGGGATTTCCGTGCATGATATTTAGGTTTTATTGGTGCAGTTGTATGTAATAGAGTACTCTGTTTGTGTCGGCGTATGCGTATGAACTCCGGGGTTTGTCGATCTGATCAGGACTTGGAGAAAGAGCGTTGAGGGGTCTGCGAACACTTTGGGCCATCATCCTCAGTGAGCAGGGCATTCATCCAACCAAGACTACCACCCGAGGAGTCTCAATCTGCCGATTGATATCCGACCAGAATGATGATGACCCGTTGAACATTGATGGGCATCATGATATTCACAAAGAACAAGAATCATTGAAGCCATCGCCCGCCATCCCCGCTCTCCATTCTCGAGCCGTACTATCTTTGCAGTCGGACATGTTTTACCAGGGTTGGGCCCACTGAGGTCCGTCTTGCTACAGCTTACATGTCGCCATATAGCTCAGTCATAGGTTTTACGGGTAAGAGTCGTAGACTTCCGCCTTCGGGTCATCAAACTTACGGTCGGGGTCAGTCGGGCAACGGTGGCTTACAGCACCGGGGACGTCTGCCGACAGTAATGTCGATACCATTGGACCGACACTGCATAATTTGTGTCCGACAACCAAGCCCGCTCGCGTCAACTGTAGTGAAACGACGGATGGACCCACCCCGCGACACATAATAGCTTTCAGGGCGCGGGCCTGACAACAGACGACAACCGTCGTCTTCACGTCCCCGGAGCGCATATCAGTTTGACAATATCGAGACTCGCCATCGATTTTTCCCCCAATCCGCGTCCACTCTTTATAGGCTCGAGCTTGCACAACTTCGCCACACCTACCTCGAGACTCACCAACACAATCGTCGACTCAGATGCGCTGCTGTACACGTCTATTTATCTCTGCGGCTTGCTTACTCTCCGGCTGCGGTCTCGTCACCTCGGCTCACATACATCACGGTGCAGCCAGCGGAGCATCCAAACCTGTGGCGGCGCCGGAAGCAATCACAGCTATCTCATCGCACGCTGTGAACACAGAGAAGGAGCGCAGGGAGGTCCGAACCGTATGCACCGACTCCCGATGTATCATGTTGCTGGACTCGGGGTGATCGGGAGGAGTTCGAGTAGCGTTGCTAACAGTGACTTCGACAGAGCGGCGGCAACTTGATCAATTCCATTGAATACTGCACTGACCCGAACTTCAAAGGGCAGTGCGCGATGCCGACAGTCACGCTCGAGGACTGCATGATCATCACAGACCCGGTGTTCATGAACACGACTTCGAGTTTCCGAACGAACGACGATTGCGTCTACTGCGAATGTGAGTGTGATACCGCAGTTGTCACCGGTTTACTGATCAGCTAACGCCGTTGTTGCGAATAGTATACAGGTACGTACCTTTCCCGGCTTTTCAAGTGTAGTAGGACTCGTCCCGAGGCTGACCGCAACCGCTGTGATCTGCGCAGGGACTCGTTCTGCATAATCGATATCGCCACGATCTACGCGGGGTCCGCGGTGGGGGACGGTGGCGAGAGCAGCAAGGGCGCGAACTTCAACGACAAGGTCTTGTCGTTCCGCTGCCGAAGGGGAACCCGACAGTGGATGGCGCCAAACTGTCCGTCGTGATTCGCAGCGAGGGGCGGGAGAACTACTGCTGGGATAGGATGAATCGCGTTGAGATCATGACAATGACTGGGATGGCTGCAGCCTTAGGATTGAAGGGCGTGCAGAGAACGAGGTCGTCGGAGTGGATAGAAGGCCGTTTGGAGACTTGACTCAGATTCAATACTTTTTTGCTATCGCTCCGCGAGGTACTGCCGGAGAGAACCAGGATCCTTTCGATTCATCAGATGAAACGGCGCTACAAAAATAGTACAAATTATCTTGACCTCGCACATGCAACAACCAGAGATTTGGCTATCCAAGTCCACACGGAGATGGCGGGGAACTCGGTACTATATTTGCTTTGTCGACTTGGAGCGGACCACTGCCGGCTTGACGTGCCTCTATGGTGCCGGTGGGGTCGATTCTGGGCCCGATGTCTTCAACGGCATCCGAGGCACCTCCGGAGATATCCTGGACGGGGAATGTGGACGTTGTGCTGATCAGTTCCGAGAGCGTCCCCCGGCGGCGCCGAGTCGTCAGAGAGACGTTGAACCGGACGGACCCGAGCTGTCCCGGTGCGTCGTATACTGACTTTTCGTAGAGCGACTTGTCGACGGCACAGATGATGATGATGAGCGTCGGATACATGCCCTGTGACAACAAATACCGTGAGCGACATATACAGCGTGCTTGCACCATACATACGAAGCTGACGCTCACAATCAGGGGGACGAGGCAGCCGCGCATCACGTACGTGAAGCCCTTCGCGAAGCCGATCAACCTGGGGTTAGGGAATATGTCTGTGGCGCCATATATAGTCACGACAATCTACGTATGTCCTCCGTTTGTCAGTTGTCACTGTGCAAGCTACGGAAGAGGAAGCATGAGATCGCGTACCCAGAGACCACAGTACAACAGCCCAGACTCGACGAGCAGTGCTAGCGTACGCTCTACCTGCGTATTCGGGGAGGATTCCTTGAGATATGACATGATGTTACGCCGATGCTGCCTGTACAGCCCAGCGTCCCAACGCTCTCAGCTTCTGTCTACCATGCGATACGTAGGGTTTGAAGGGACGCACCATGCACGATACGAAATGAGCGCTGTCGCAATGACATTCGTCAAGAGGGACACGCAACAGACGACGATGGCCCAGACGTCCCCGCTGAGGAGAAATTGGGTGCTGTCGTCGTAGGTGATAGGGCCGAGATCGACTCTGGTGGTGGGAGCGGCGGAGTGGGCTGGTAGGATGATATCCACAACTCCAGAAGCTGGATAGAATCAGCATCGACACAAGAGAGATATGCGTATGCAAGGTACGTACTGACGGTGAGGAGAAGCATCAGGATACAGACCAAATGAACGAGACGACTATCCGGCCAGAGCACCCATGCACGCCACCAAACGATTGCATCACCGATGACGACCTATGTCCGAGAGGGGAAGAGGGAGAGAGCAGGACAGTCAGCGGGTCGGGATAGAGTACAGGTAGTAAAGCCTCTCAATGGAAATACTCACGCTGACAGTCGTCGACGCCGTATTCGCGAGGTCTTGTGTCCAAGACGCCTCGTGAAGGAATACAGGCACGTCTGGAATGTCGAGCGGACACTCCGAATCTCCGAATGCACCGGTGTCCGAGCGCCATGAGGAGGTCATGCAGGCTTGCATGTCGGCTACGCCACCCAAGATCTGCGATGTGAGGTCGGGCAGCTTGGAGAATATTTTCGCGGCCACTGCGAGCGTCACGAGCCAGTACGCAGTTGTCGAGGCCCACATGATGACAATCGCAGCGAGCATAAGTGCCGTCGCCCTTCGCTTGATGTTCTTCGAGCTATTCCCAGTCAGAGTCAGCATCAAAGTCTGTGTTGTCATCTGCGGATGAAATAGTACGTACAAGAGAACGTATGCCGCCACCACAGCGAGCACGGTAGACAGCCCTGTGGCAGCGAACGCGAGCTAGTCAGATAAGTGCATGGGACGCACTGATTTGACATACATACCGAAAAATGTCGTCGATAGAGCCAGGTTGATGGTGTTTTCTCTCAGGTAAGACAATTCGTACACGAATGCCAGCTCGACTTGCTGAAGCGCGATATCCACAGCCTGCGACAGGTTCGCCAGGGCAGCCTGTGTGATATTCGAGCACGTAGCCACATCCTGGACTGATGGTCCCGGGTACGGATCCATGTGAGGGAGTGCGGGGACGGGGCGAAAGCAAGCGGGACACCTCGGAGGATGTATGGTAGATATGTCGGAGACAAGCTCTCAGGTTCATTGCTAGGGTTCACCGCCCGATGCCTGCGGAACGCAGGTGACCAGTAGCCCTCACTCCACACATTTTATTGAGCATGCCGCATGCACCAAGAGCCCTCCGCATGTCCCAAAACGTGTCCGGAAACCATGGAAAGTGGGTCTCGAAGATCCCGGTAGACGGAGGAGGACGGCTTACCTGCCATAACGCCGTGACAACCGCGCGATCAGTGTATGGCTATACTCTGCCACGCCCCTTCGTATCACCGGAATCGGGACGCTGAGGACACACAATCCACAATCGGCTAGTGGCTGCAATAGAAGGTGATCCAAGTCTCGTAAGCACATACCACTGCCCCAATCTGAGAATTGGCTGGTGGATGCAATAGAAGGCGACACAGTCTCCTAAGCACATACCACTACGCCACATCTCGTCAACGCTCACTGGTATACCGTATCCTTGTGGAGGCGAATTCATCACATGACGACCTAGTCAAACTCAACCTGTCGTCCAAACGCCGGTCTATACGCTTGGCCTGTCTTGTTGATCGGCTCAGAAGGTTTCGGAGTACCGGCAGAGCTTGGGCCCAAGGTGTTATCGCCTATCGACATGGGGAACGTGTCCAAGATACCAAGAATACTCGAGAGCGAGAGTGTCTGTATCCCGAAAGGAGACAGTGCGAATGCGGGTGAGGACATCCGAGCGGCGTTGTGGGACTTCTCGTGGAAAGGCTTGTCGAGGGCGCAGAGGATGTTGATCAGCGTCGGGTACATTCCCTGCAGGATGAAGAGTCAGTGAGAATCGGTGCGCTGGTAGAGAAACTGAAACTGACGACGGGTAGAATGAGGCATGGGCTCATCACGTAGTACAAAGCCACACTCGAACGTAAACTCTTCGAGCTTCCGGGCCACAAGTGGTTAGACAACTACGATGGCCCACCACGTTGCATCACGAACTACGCGTCAGCCTGCAGTCCCGCCGATAAGGGCAATATAAATAGCTACCGACCCAGAGAGCACAGTACAACCCGCCGGACTTGACTAAGAAGGCGAGAGCACGGAGCACTCATTGAAATGCGAGACGATGAAGATTGGGTGTTGCCCGTGTTGCGTACTCGCTACCAGTTCTCGTGTGCACGGGCACAAAGGCAGAATTGAAGGAAGTAAGTGACGCACCAGACTCGGTATGCGGGCAGTGAGGGCGTTCATCAGCAGCAAAAGGATCGCAGCAGCGATCAAACCCCATCAGTCAGTGCCAAGCCCTGACAGCGAGCCTGCGTTCAAGATGAACAGGGTTGCTCATGGGTCCTTTGGCCTTTGTAACCAGGGACTCCGGTCACTGGCCGCTGGATCGCTCAGTATACCGCTGTCACTGGCCAGGGGTACGTCGCTTACCATCAGTCCAGCTTTGTACGAAGTTCAGCGAGCGTGCAGGGGGTCACTCGCGAGCGTCGAGGACATGATAGGAGAGACGAAACTGGGTCAGCGTTAGTGTGTTAGCGCCGGGACTAAATACCGTGCACGTGCCCTCATCTTCTCTGCGTCTTCCTTCTGCTAACTACTTTGTGGGATGCTGGGTGCCGACCTCTCGGGCTTGGCTGGCCCACGCACTGACAGCCATAGATCTCCAGCACTGCATATGCCGAGTCCACAGCAGCCGCCCCCTTACCCGTGAAGATTTCTCCTACTACACTCGGCTCGGATCTATCCTTCTTACACGACGGGTGACATCAACACGCGGCGGGCTAAGTATCCTCCTTCTCGAGGACCAACAGAAGCCCTGAACTTGGGCAGAGCTACACCTTCACGTCACGGTATTAGGTATTCACATCTGCCAGAGTGGATGAGCAGTATTCGTAATGTATTCGAATAGTAGGGTTATGCCACTCCGAGGTACGCATAAAATTCCTGTCAGAAATCGTACGGGTAATGGAACACGCGGTTCGCGTCATACTTGTTCTTCAGATCTGTCAGCCGCGACGTATGCGTCGGGTAGTACTTTTGGTGCGCGACCTCGGCCGAGTACGTGCTGTCAATATAGTTCACTGCGTGAGACACCCAGCCAAGGGTCAGATTTCGATTCGAATCATGCGCAGCGACGAAAGACATGAAAGCGTACGCACCGTACTCCTTGAAGGTCGTGTTGGACTGGTTCTGCTCGAGCGCGGCCTTGATGCCTTGGATGAACTTGATCCCGTCCTGGTCGGAAACAGAGCTCGGGATCGTGCCGTAGTACTGGATCGAGTACAGCGCGTCTCGGGCGTCGAACGCGTTGAAGTCTGCATCGCGGCCCCGGATGGCGGACTTGGACCCGCCATACAGATCACTAGCCGGATGGCCAAGCCCAGTGAGCAAGACAAGCCGAAACCTAACACCGGTGACCGAAGAGAGGAGGAAGAGACACTCACAAGATGACGAACCACTCGACCGCGCTCTTCGTTCCCGGGCCGTAGAAGTACTGCATGAGCGCGTCCGCAGAGGCTTTCCCTAGCGGCTCCTGCTCGCTTACGAACGTCGACGTCGCGTAGAAGTGGTCGTGGATGTCCGGGGCCGCAGTCGTCGTGTTGAGGGCGCTACTGCCATTTTGCGCCCCGGCGTAGTACAGTACGGACGTGATCCAGTCTTGAGTCTGGATCGTCGTTGTCGTCGGATTGCCCAGCGCGGAAAGCAGCGGGGCCATTGTCGCGTTGAGCTTGGACACATCGGCGCCATCTGTGCGTGACCGACGATCTGTCAGCGCGCAAGCAGCACAGCGGGCGCTCCGGGTACTCACAGTACGAGCCGCTGACGGAGAACGCGATCCCATGCGGCGTGCTAGCATCCGGGCTGACATGCAACTGCATCCCAACATTAGCATCCAACGGCGTATCCGGATCGCTCGCAAACTTCTGCCACGCCAGCAGCCCACTGCTCGCCTCCTCCGCGGTATAGTTCGCATACGCGTACTGGAACGCGATCGAGTCGACCGCCTCGTGCGTCTCCGCCGTGAACTGCGTGATGATCCCGAAGCTCGCGCCTGCGCCCATCGCGGCCCAGAACAGGTCTGGGTTCGAGGACTCGTTCGGCCCCGTGCTCAGTGATCCTGAGGAGGCGGTGAGGATGTCGCCTGCGGCGGTCACGATCTCGATGCTGGTTATTTGGTCGGCGAGGAGCCCCCAGGCGCGGGAGGGGATCCCGAAGCCGCCTTGGCCCGCGTGGCCTCCGATGCCAACGTAGGGACATGTACCGTGCGCCAGAGCACGTTTGCCTGGGAGCAGGGGCAGATAGGGTCAGCGTTCGTTATACGCCAAGTGAGGCTCGTGGGTCACCCAGGAGGAGAGGACTCGGAGTGGGAGGGAAGGAAGTAGAAGGGAAGGATTGAACAACTTACCGTTATTCCAGAGATAGAGAGCAACGTCGCCCAGGCGGTTCCCGCCGCCGATCGTGACGGTGCTTCCGTTCAGAGACAAGTGGCGGAGGCGGTCGAGAGACACGGTCAGGTGACCGTCCTCGCCCCCGAGAGCAAATGCAGCATCTAGGAGCAGACGCAACGGCGTTCAGTCAGTATCGGTATGTCTCCTGGAAAGAGAAATTGCAGGTACTGACAGGAATGACCGCCACCTCGGGCGTTGACCTTGACGCCGCTCGCTGCGCCACACTTGACGGCAGCAGCGACCTGCGTGGAATTGTTTGGGTAGACGATCGCTGCAGGCTTGTAGTTGAAGCTACATAGACATGCCACCAGCGGTCAGTATGCCACCAGTACAGTCGGAAGAGCATGCACGTACCGCAGGTTGTAGGCAGAAGAGTTTGCGGCATAGGAAGCTTCATCCTGGAGGACAGGGTCGAGGCCTGCCTGTTCGAGGCAGTTCACGAAGGTGTTGTTGGCGCGGCCCTGAAGCGAACTGAGGGGCGCCCAGGCCACGACCGAGGTTGTGAAAGCGGAGAGCAGAACAAGCAGAGTGAAGGATAGATGCATGGTGAACGGGAACCGTACCTTCAAGGACGGTGTGCGTAGGGGTCCTCTCGCAACCTACTCTCCCTACCTTTTATACAACCAGTGTGACTTCGGAGAACTCGACGCCAATACCAACAGCCTCGCGCGCGCACGACAGACATGAGGCCATCGTAGGCCGCCCGCGAAGTGGTATTCAGCCTGTCTATTGTGCGCGTAGAAACCCGCCAGCCGCCAGCGCCCTTCGATATGCGGGGCTCCACTCCATGACGCGCCCTACGCGGGCGTCCGAGCGCTATATGCAGGGCGAGATGTTCTGTAAACTGTTGTTCACTGGAATTCTAGGATACGAAGGGCGAGGAGGGTCAGATAGGAGGAGACCATGTTCGGATTAGGTAGTGCTTCCTTGTCAGGGGTCACAGCTTCACTTAGCCACCATCCACCAGCACCTCAGCTCGAGTCCATGCTCTCCTCCGTCCGAAACTATCTCTTCCGAATCCTGTACTGCCCCACATCCGAGACCATCCCACTGAGAACGCTCCTCCGGCTCTCGGGCGACCAGCCCCGCGAGTGGGACCCCACTTTCGAGGACTATTACGCGCTCCTCCTCGAGCGTGACCCGGACATGTCTCCTTTCTTCCTCTACTTTGGGTTCAGCACACATTCTCAACGGCCCAGGACGCAACGCTGTGCCAAGCTTTTCCAATGCTGCATCGCCAAGGTGGAGATGTCTGCGATGAGCACGGACACCTCCGATTGGGTGGGCACGTCCCTGCTCATGACCATCGTCACCGACGACCATACGACCGGCCGGACCCGGCTTGCGGGTGCGCTCAAGCTTGAGTGCACCGCCGAGCCCAGGTCCAACCCTCCCAGGCGTGATCAGGACACCGATGGTACCGCTGAGGAGGTCGTCAGCAACGCCGCTCCAGCCGCCGTCGCCGCCGCCGCGGCGCACGAGAGCACGCCCCGCGCCGCTCAGCCGACCTTCGTATTCCGGCACCGGGTCCGCATGTACAACCGCCCGCCGCCTATGACCCGTGCAGGCGGAGAGACTATCCTCTTCCGGTACACGTTCCCCCGCCGCCGCCGCTTCGACCGTCCGGATCTCACTAGGGTCTCCGCAGCCGTGACCTCCATCCAGGAAAGGTTGCGGCAGCAAGGGCCCGACGCGCCGGGCGAGGGCGAGGGCGACGCGGAGGAGGTGTTGATGCGGACGTATTGGTTTGCGGCGCTGATGTTTTGTGTTCTCGCGGGTCGGGAGGGGGACGACACTCGGTTGTGCCGCCGTTGCTCGTCCGGCAGCGAGAGGCCCGAAATTGGCAGCAAATGTATGGCGGGAACGACGCCGAGGAAGCGCACAGCGCTAGATGCATCCCGTGGGCTTGAAACGGGGCTCAAGAGAAATCGGGGAGGACTCGGACAGTTGTTCCCTGTATGATAGTAGTACTCACCGTCGTCTTGGCCGGTCGTTGTGCTGTCGAACCGTCTTCTCAGGCCTGCGCGTCAGCCCATCGCAGCCGGAAGTGGGATATGCATGCAACAGAGAAGATACGTAAATTGGCCATAGTGAGGAGTACATACGCCGGTGGCAAACGAGAGCCATGAGACGGTTTCTGTCAACTTTCTGACCTGGAGCGCCAGCACGTCCTCTGCGCGAGAATGCACGCGGGTTTGAAGGCGGGGGCGAGAACCTGATGTGCCGGTTCGAAGACGACCAAGAGGCGGGCAAGGGTG
Organism: Lentinus tigrinus ALCF2SS1-7; assembly: GCF_003813185.1. NCBI lineage: Eukaryota > Fungi > Basidiomycota > Agaricomycetes > Polyporales > Polyporaceae > Lentinus > Lentinus tigrinus. Next base: position 406,146 of record NW_027137931.1, read on the forward strand.
TTCATGACAAGGGTGAAGTGTTTGGGCAGTTTGTCGTCGCGGCTGGTGTTAGAGCAAGTCATCGCGCGTCGCCAGAGTAACAGAATAAAGCGAGTTTCCGATTGTCCTGTACGGTACTACGTCGTGGTACAGAGGCAAACGGATGGCGCATAAGGCGCCCATCCGCACACGCTACGCTACGAGCAAGCGCTCGCCCGCTCGCTCACGAAATCCGATAGCTGGGGCCAGCAGGCGAAGATAGCCTCATCTCGCACGCAGGAGAGTGAGCCATTTGGGATTGTAGGTCTGGAAGAGGCGACGCGGTGATCATTGGCTGGCGAGGATCGAATGGACGAGAACGGTCTCCAGCCTGAGAAGTCGCTCGGACTGTGGACGTGAGGCATGTGCGTCGTCAATAATACTTAAGACTACGTAACCGCTACCTAGACCGCGGAATCGAGAAAAACTAGCTAGGACTCCGCGGTGCACAGTTGCGGCGACAAGCTCAGAGAGCCGAGTGCGGATGTCGCGGGTACACTCGTACCCAGAGGACACGGAGAGCAGGAATGCACGGTCAGGGGAGATGGAGACCTCCGAGCGACTGCCGACCGGACTAGGGAACGGCGGCGGCGTCCTACGTACTTTGTGGCGCTACATGGTAACGAGTCCTGAACGAGGATTTTCGTACACGGTGAGGCCTGGAGGGTGATCGGTGAGGTAAGGCGACTCGGTGAGAAACACTACTCACGGTAAGACAGCTGCACGAGGAGGAAGGCGTGCAGATGACCACGCCGGGGATCATCCCAGGACTCTTGAATAACGGGCATTGACTTGGATGGACTCGAGAGCGGACTGGACAGTCGACGAGGGATGCTTGCAGGAAAGGGGCGTCTTGAAAGAGATTGCCGGAGTGCAAGACGAAGGACTTGGCGGTGATATGCGATGATGCCAGCATTCCTCACCTCTTCGCTGTAACTAACCATCCATGTGCGCCGAGGACTGGCGGAGGAACTGACCGATCGTGGACCACACCGCGTTATTCACGGAACGAATCCTAAGTACCATCCTCGTCAGTCTTGTTACAACAACAAAAGTTCAATCAGGGGCTTACCTCGACGTAGATCCCCAAACTGTTAGCCCAATTTTGACCCGTCCGAGGGTAAACTCCTCCAACTTCTTCGTGAACGTCGCGGCGTACTGGAACGTTTCCATATACTCTTGAAGAAGCTCTTGACGTGCTCCGATATGCCAGGGCTATCTTCCTCGTCAGTCTTGAGACAACATAAGTTTAACCAAGGGCTTACCTCGAAGTCGCAAGAATACAGCCCCACACCATCACCCCAATCCTGGCCCGCCCAAGGGTAAATCCCTCCAACGTCTCCGTGAACGTCTCCACATGCTGTAGAGCCAACTCCTTACGATCTGTGACGAAGACGATGTGCCAAGCACGCTTGTCCCGAATCTTGCGGTCGAAGTGCGCCCAGACCCTTCGGAGCCCTTCCTCAGGGCTACGATACTCGCCCGCGACCGTGGCTTGCAGCACGTAGACATTCGCGCTATCCCCGAGGACACCATCGATGCCCGGGAAATCGGACACCGACGGAAGCCAATAAAAGGTCGGAAACCTCCCACACCACGAAAGAGCACTGACGGTGCCGTAGAGCAGCTCCAGTGACGGCTGCATAGTCGACTGCGCGTTGTGCTTGCGGAAGATCGTGAGGGGCGGAGAGCTACTGGACAAGTGGGCGTGCATGCGTTTCTCCAAGTTCCAGGCATCCAGCGACCGCGTTAGAGCATGCGGAGAGAGCCAGCGAAAGAACTGCAAAGCTTGTTTCTTGTCGAGCAACCGGCGAGCGTTGTTGAAGGCCTCGGTGAGGTACGAGGTAGGAATGGTGGTGAACGCGCCACCAGAATCGGTGACCCAACCAGTCTTCGGATTCTGCGGACGATACGGTAACACGAAGAGAACGTCGGACCCCACACTGTCGGGCAGTTTCGCTTCCAGAGGGAGTAGGAATGCGGTAGGCGAAGCCAGGATAGCGTCTGCTGCGGCTAGAGCTGCCCTGCGGAGATCTGCCTCCACGCTCTCGCGATTTTCCTTTGGTTGTGCGCACAAGACAGCGAGGATGGATCGAGTGCACGGACCCCACTGGCTGATGAGAGGATAAACGTCGTCTGTCTGGAGCCCTAGCTCCTTCCTGTTATTTGACATGTACGATCAGTACGTCTGGCCATCGTCCGAGGAATAGACCACATACACGGTAGCCCCTATCTCAAGCGGGCGCGGTAAGTCTGAGACGACGACTTGTCCAGAGCGGTGCTTGCACCACGCTTTCCACCTGTCAGGTTTTGGCGACGAGGCCTGGATCACTCGAGCGTTAGATGTCATGAAGGGCGGACACGGCTTCAGGACGTCCTCGTTGGAATCCGAGAGGGCCCAGTATTCTTTCATGATGCTCGTTTCGCTATCACTTGCTGAGCTGATTGACGCTCCCTCGTGGTCGAACATGACAACGATGTCAGCATATAGATGGATCGCAGTAGGAAGTTTCCGCTCGAGACGGTACAGCAGAAGGTACAAGAGGAATACGGTCTTGCCTGGGAGCATGTCGGCATAACCAGCAGCTTTCGCAGAGCATGAAAAAAAGTACGCACCAATGCCAGGCTGCCCCGTTACCACGATCGAGGGGACCTTAGCCAAGTAGCCCTCCTGAAGCGTCTCCAGGAGCCACACATATTCAGGACGAACCACGAGGACGTCTTGGACCGAGAGAGCACTTCCGCCGCACGCCGAGAAGACCGACTTCATTCCGTGCAAAGAAGTGTACTCCCATTCGGATTCAGTTGGTATCGTGCTGCAGTCGTCATCGATATCGTCGGTCGACACAGTGGGTGCGTCCCCGTTGGGGAAGATTTCCTGGATGGATATAACGTGTTCAAAGCGATGGGGCCACGGCTGGCCCCAAGCCTTGTTCCACAGATCTGTAGCAAGTTCGATGGTGGTTGGCGGCTTTGCAGGAGCCATGACAACTTGGAGAAGGAGAAGGACTGGAGGAGAATGTCATTGTCTGAGATCAGGATAGGACGCTCTGGTCGGAGAGAGTGTAACTCACGTGACATTCATAGGCGCCGACGGTCTGCACTTCGCCGCGACGACTCCTGAAGATGTCTGCTCCTGTGCTTCTCTCTGGGTCACCTGCTGGAGCGGAAGAGCAAACGGCAGTCAATACATCCGGTATTTCTGCTCTGACACACTCCCGGAGTGAACTAGCAGTGAGCCGTCGAGAGTCCTGCTTTGAATTCATCTTCGAAGAAAGGGACTGGGACAAATTATGACGACTTCACACATGCACAACCAGAGACTAAACTATCCAAAACCACGCGGCGATGGCGGGGAAGGCACCATATTTGCTTTGTCAAGCCCGATGGGACCTCCGGGTGGACGTGCCTCTGGTGTGCCGGAGGGGCGGATTCTGGGGATGTCTTCAAGTTCAACGACATCCGAAGTACCTCCGGAGTCGTCCTCAACGGGATACGTGGACGTTGTGCTCATCAGCTCCGAGAGCGTGCCCCGGCGGCGTCTCGTCAAAGGCACGTTGAATCGGATGGACCCGAGCTGTTCCTGTGCGTCGTATACTGATTTTTCGTAGAGCGACTTGTCGACGGCACAGATGATGATGATGAGGGTCGGATACATGCCCTGTGATGAGGGATACCGTGAGTTACATGTCCAGCGTACTTGCATCATACATACGAAGCTGACACTTACAATCAGCGGGACGAGGCATCCGCGCATCACGTACGTGAAGCCTTTCGCAAAGCCGATTAACGTTGGGTTGGGGAATATATCCGTGGTTCCGTATATCGTCACGACAATCTACGCATCCGCCGATGATCAGTCTCATGCAAGCTGAGGCAGACGGAGGAAGCATGAGGTCGCATACCCAGAAACCACAGTACAACAGCCCTGACTCGACGAGCAGTGCTAGCGTGCGCTCTACCTGCGTATTCGGGGAGGATTCCTTTAGGTACGTCACGATGTTCCGCCGATGCTGCCTGTACATCCCAGCGTCCGAACGCTCTCAGCTTCTGTCTACCATGCGATACGTAGGGTTTGAAGGGACGCACCATGCACGATAGGCAATGAGCGCTGTCGCAATGACATTCGTCAAGAGAGACACGCAACAGACGACGATCGCCCAGACGTCCCCGCTCAGGAGAAACTGAGTACTGTCGTCGTACGTGATAGAGCCGAGATCGCCTCTGGTGCTGGGCGCCACGGAGTGGGCTGGTAATACGATATCCACGACTCCGGAAGCTGGATAGAATCAGCATCGACACAAGAGAGATATGCGTATGCAAGGTACGTACTGACGGTGAGGAGAAGCATCAGGATACAGACCAAATGAACCAGGCGACTGTTCGGCCAGAGGACCCATGCCCGCCACCAAACGATTGCATCGCCGATGACGACCTATGTCCGAGAAGAGCAGGACAGTCAGCGAGTCGGGATGGAGTACACATTGTGAAACCTTTCAATGGGAGTACTCACGCTGACTGTCGTCGACGCCGTATTCGCGAGGTCTTGTGTCCAAGACGCCTCGTGAAGGAATACAGGCACGTCTGGAATGTCGAGCGGACACTCCGAATCTCCGAATGCACCGGTGTCCGAGCGCCATGAGGAGGTCATGCAGGCTTGCATGTCGGCTACGCCACCCAAGATCTGCGATGTGAGGTCGGGCAGCTTGGAGAATACTCTCGCAGCCACTGTGAGCGTGGAGATCCAGTACGCGGCTGTCGAGGCCCACATGATGACAATCGCAGCGAGCATAAGTGCGGTGGCCCTTCGCTTGATGTTCTTCGAGCTACCCCCAGTCAAATTGAGCACTTAAGTCTGCGTTGTCATCTGCGATTGAAACGGTACGTACAAGAGAACGTATGCCGCCACCACGGCGAGCACGGTAGACAGCCCTGCAGTGAACGTCGAGCTAGTCAGATAAGTGCATGCTTCGCAGAGACACTACTTGACATACCGAAGAATGTTGTCGATAGAGCCAGGTTGATGGTGTTTTCTCTCAGGTATGACAATTCGTACACGAATGCCAGCTCGACTTGCTGAAGCGCGATATCCACAGCCTGCGACATGTTCGTCAAGGCAGCCTGTGTGATGTTCGAGCACGTCACATCCTGGACTGATAGTCCCGGGTACGGATCCATGTAAGGGAGTGCGGGGACGGGGCGAAAGCAAGCAGCACACCGTCCGTGCGGCTCGGAAGATGAACGATAGCAATGCCGGAGACAAGCTCTTAGATGTATTGCAAGGTTCGCCTCCGATTCCTTCGGAACGCAGCTGATTACTAGTAGCCTTCCTCCACCACGTCCGGGAGAGTGGCGTTGAATTGAGCATGCCGCATGCACCGATAGTGCCGTCCGCATGTCCCAAAACGTGTTCTGAAACCGTGCAAGGTGAGGATCGAAGATTCCGGTAGACGCGGAGGAAGACGACTCACGACATAATGCCGGGATGAGCCATGACCGTGTTATTCCTGGAGCACTGGCACGGCTATCCTTCTGCCACGCGCCGTCGTCCACATATCACCGGGATCGAGACGCCGAGAACGAAGTTCACAGTAGTACGGAGCATTGGCTGTAAGGTGCATTAGAAGGTGACCCCAGGCTCGCCATATCTCGTCAACGCTTACGTGGGGAGACGATCCCATCACATGACGACCTCAACCTCAACGTGTCGTCCAAACGCCGCTCTATATGACTGCCGTCTCGGCTGTCTTGTTGATGTGCTCAGAAGGACTCGGAGTGCCGGTAGAGCTTGGGCCCAAAGCGTTATCGCCTATCGATGTGGGGAACGTGTTCAAGATGCTCGAGAGCGAGAGTGTCTGCCTCCCGAAAGGCGACACAGCGAATGCGGGTGAGGACATCCGAGCCGTGTTGTGGGACTTCTCGTGGAAAGACTTGTCGAGGGCGCAGAGGATGATGATCAGTGTTGGGTACATTCCCTGTGTTATATAACGGATGAAGACCAAGTGAAAATCGGCGCGGCACTGGTAGAGAACCAGAAACTCACGACGAGTGGAATGAGGCACCCGCTCATCACGTAATAGAAGCCATACGCGAACGCAGACTCTTCGAGCTTGAGGGCCACAAATTGGTAGACCACCACGACAAACTACCACGGTGCATCGCGAAATACGCGTCAGCCTGCAGTCTCACCGATCAGAGCAACATGGATAGGTACTAACCCAGAGAGCACAGTACAACACGCCGGACTCAACCAAGAGCGCGAGCGTTCGCTCTACCTGCGAGCGCACGGAGCATCCCTTGAGGTGCGAAATGATAAAGATTCGGTGTTCCCTGTGTTTCGCACTCGCTGTCAGTTCTCGGATGCCCGGATACAAAAAAAGGAAAGTAAGTCTTGACGCACCAGGCTCGGTACGCAATGAGGGCTGTCGCAACCATGTTCGTCAACAGCGAGAGGATCGCAGTGGCGATACCCCATTTGTCAGCGCCAAACAGCGAGCCTGCGTTCAAGACCTCAACGGTGTCGGCCGCATAGGACGAGTAGATGGTGAAGAGGGTTGCTTGGGGCGTGCATGCGTCTTTCGTATCCAGGATTCCGGTCACTGCCCGCCGATCGATCAGTATACCCTGCATGTGTGGAGCGCACACAGGAGGAGAACTGACTGACACATGGTGGCGATTACGAGTGTAGTCCAGGCGTAGAGCACGACCCGGTGGTCTTTCCAGAGCACCCACGCACGCCACCACACGATCGCATCCCCAATGATAACCTGGGTAAGGCGGAGGGAAGTCAATTTTCAGTACTCAGTTCCGAGAATCTGTGGAACCATTCACGTACGTTTGCCATCAACGCTACTGTCCCCGTACACTGCTGGATCCCTTGAGCCTCCAGATAGTCCGGGACGTCCGCCACCGGAGGCCCCGTCTCACAAGCGCTGAATGGGCGGCCAGTGGCGGGTGAATAGCTTGTGCAGCTCTGTGCGTGATCGACGCTGACGAGAATTTGTGCCATGATGTCGTGCATCGTGGACTGTGCCTGCACCACGACGAGGAGAGTCGCTATCCAGTATGCGGCCGTCGACGCCCACATGGCGAGTATGGCTGTGAGCATGAACGCGGTGGCCTTCTGCGCGATGCCTTTGAGGCTGCAAGCGGCATGTGAGTGAGTGCGAATGGAACGCATATACGCTGCTAGAAAGATACGCACAAGAGAACATACGCCGCTACAGCACTGAGGACGGTGAACAGTCCTGCGACAAGTCGCAGTCAGCCCGCTTCAAGTTTCGCACAGACTCCTCAATGACGCGCGGACGTACCGAAGAACATCGTCAGGACGACCACGTCCACTATGCTTTCCTTCACGATCGAGCCGTCGTAGCTCATCCCCAGGAGGACCTCGGTCCGCGCTGTGAAGATCATCTGCGACAGGTTCGCGCGCGTCGCCTCGGTCACTTGGAAATAGATTGGCCCCGCGCGGGGCACAACGGGCGCTGAGAGAGTCTCGTCCATGATGATGTCCGTGAGACGGGGCGGAGGGAAGAACCGGTGGGGCGGCCGGGAGCGATGGTGCCCGCGGAGACGTCCGTACTTGAGGCTTGCGTCGCAATGGCGTGGGGTCCCCGACGGGGGTACGGATCCGCGGTGGATCTTCCCCTTACCAATAATGTTGACGTTCGGAGACTGGGGTCACGACACAGCACCGCACTAGGCGTAGCCGCAGCCGCAGCGTTGGAGGTGCGAAGGTGAGGTGGGGCACCGACACCGTACGAGCGGCAGCGGGTGCCCGTCACGGTGTTTGGCATGCCGCGTCCATCCTTGCGCCGAAGAGACGAAGAGAGAGACTCGGCTCAGAAACGTCGTTCGGAAGCATGCGTGACTCGCCACTTCCTCTGGTCCAACCTCGTTTACCCATCAGCCTGACCTCAAACGACTTGGATCGAAGAGCCTCAGAGACGACACACTAGGCATGACTTCGGGATGATGCGCGACTCGGAGCCGCCAGTGTATAGCCGAGGGTGGACAAGACAAGGCTAAACAGCTGTGTCTGGCGACTGCCGAGCCTACTCTCCGGACCTATGTATATGTCCGCCGGGTGCGTCTGGCCACATGGACCCAGACAGACAGAAGGACTCGAGAGAAGCTCGGCATTGCCCTCGCCAGGATGGACAGATGGAATAAGTAGAAGCTGTGGGAGACAGCGGTCAGATGCAGATGGATCATGTCTCGAGACACGCTAGCTAGTAGTCTCTTGTCGAGTTGTTTCAAACTTCAAACTTGTGGAGGTACTTACCACGGCTGGCGTGTCTTCTAGGCTTCTCTCGTCATCGGTCCCCTTGTACTTATGTAGCCGAGCCTTCCTCTCCTGTACCCTGTACTCGTGTAGATATGTATGTATCATGTCAGTACCATCGCCATCTGTCGTCCTGACTCCTATAGGTTCCGCTTTCAAATCACCGGTTAGCTCGTCACGGCAGGAAGCAATGATATGGCAAGGTAGAGTATGATGAAGCGTTCCATCCAGCAGAGAGACGAATAGATTGACGGAGCAGAGATAAAGTAGTACATATCTAATAAGATAGTGGATAGTCGTGGTGCGTGGTGCGTGGTTATGGTTATGGTTATGCGGGTTCCAGTTCCAGCGGATGCCGTTGAATTGAATTATTCCGAAGCACGAAGCGTAGATGGGGTAGACTGTAGATGATCCGTAGATGAACGAATAGGGGGAGAGCGAGAGCGGTCGGAGGCCCGGGGATGGGGGCAGGGGGAGCGGAAGGACCTAAACAAAGTCCGCCCGGTGCAGATTATGTCGAAGGACTCCGTCGCGGACTGGCGGAGGGGGCGTCAGCTCTGTCTAGATGTAGCACGCGCGAAGGGGAGGAAAAGGCGGCGAGAAGAGAGAGCTCACCGGATGCTAGTGTCGACGCGGTCGCCTCGGTGTCCTGTGAGTGAGGAAGTTCCATGAGTGAGCGAGGGTATACTATGGGCAAGAGAGAAACAGAGAAGGAGAACGGGAGGACTTACGACAGCGGTCGTAACGTAGCCGTAGAACGGCCGCCCTGCCTGCGGCGAGTACTCGCGGTGCTGGTCGCGGAACTTCTGAAACAAGTCTACACGGGAGCAAGGGCGACCAAGAGTGAGCACAGGGCCTCCCACGCGTGCGAGGGGGTGCGAACGGGTGACGTACAGCGCGCGAGAACGGGGGCGGTGTTTTCCCGCTCGCCAAAGCTGGGGAGGTACCGGTTCACCTTGACGCCGTTGGCGAGCTTGACCTCGAGCAGGTCGTACTTGTTCAGGAACACTGCGCGGCCGCGACCACGGCAGGGATGGGGATATCACGCATCAAGCATCAGTCGCAGGCGACGGGCAGATAGGGACCTGGGTGGGACAGCGACGTACGGACGATGATGCACTTGGCGAGCAGCTTGGACTGGATGATGCCCTTCCAGAGGAGGAACGAGTCTTCGAGCCTGTTCACGCGCCGGTCTTCTGCGAGAAGCTCGTCAAAGCATGAGATGGGCGCGAGGAACAGGATCGCGTTCGCATCGTCGAAATATGGATACCACGCCGCGCGCTGCGAACAGGGGAAGCAGCCAGTCAGTCGGTGACGGCGTGAGATGTGAGATGTGAGATGGGGGAGGCGGGTCGCGACTGACCGACGTTCTCGACCCCCCGACGTCGTAGATCATCCAGTCGCGGGAGACATCGCTCGCCGTCGCTCCTACAGGGCGCTCTGCCCGTCAGTCGTCATGCGGTGCCCTAAACTCGGACAGACGCAGAGGCGGCGCACCATAGTTTTCCATGGCCAGTCTGTACTCCTGCACACCGACAGTGCGCAGCCGCGCCCGTACGATATCGTCGTCCGTGGGCTCGTAATCCCGGGCGGCTATCCGAATAATATCATTCAAGAAGCTGCGAAGACATGTCAGTGCGTGCGAGTGCAAAGGGCGAGCGTAGCGCCACCAAACCGCATGGCAGGGGAGAGAAGAGCGATCTGGAGACAGAAGGCGGGCGCAAAAAGTTCGGGATTCAGTCAGTACTCACAATCCAGGCGCAAGCTCCATGCGTATCCGCCGCCGCTTGAGGAGCTCCTGCACGACCTCGTCCTTCCAGAGCGCGTGCATGTCCTCCGCGCAGCTCGCAATGACGTCCGTCGCGTCCTCGAGCCGCTCGCCGTCCGCAGCGCCGCCCTCGCGCATGTCGTTGTTGTCGTTCCCGCTTATGCGGTTGTACGCAGAGCGCACGGCCTCGCGCCAGGACGCGTTCGAGCGCACGTAGTACTCGGACGGCCGCCGACGCCCGGTGCCGTTCTCGAAGGGGGCAGCGGCGCTGAGCTCGTCGCCACTCGAGCCGCTGTCTTGTCCGGAGAGCGCAGATGTGGTGTTGGAAGCGGTGATCTCGTCCGAGGCTGCGCCAATGAGCTGCTTCAGATCCGCTTCCACGCGGCGGAGGGGCGCGAGGCGAAGCTTGAGAAGCGCGTGGGTGTGGCTGAACTGGATGGGTGGTGAAGAAGGGGACTCGGCGGTGGGGCTTCCGGAATCGTTCGCGTTAGCGTGTCCGTGTCCGCTGGAGGACCCAGTGACGGGGCGCATGAAGGGGGATGTGATGGGGGAGGTTGCGTTGGGAGTTTTGCCCATTTCTTGGGAAAGGATATCGAGGATATTGTTTATGGAGCGGACGAGGTTGAGCTGGATGACTGCGCGCCACGACTCGCGCTCCGCTTTCCATGCTTTTGGGGCGAACGCTAGCTGGAAGTCTGTGGACGCGGTTAGGGGTGAAGCGGCTGGGGAGACGCGAGCACGTACTTTTGAGCATGGTAGACTTGCCTGAACACGTCAGTCAGCACAAGGTCAGCCCAGGTCGGGAGAAAGTACGTGATAGCGCATGCACACGACAAGACAATTGGTGCATACGACCGAGCGGCGGCGTCGACTCGTGAATGCCATAATGGGAGGCGTACGGTATACGTCGGGTTGCGGCGGGAAATGGGGATCGGGAGCAGAAGTTCGGTGGCAAGATGCATGGACGTACCGCTTTCGCTCTGACCGAGGAGGAGGAGCTTGAACATGTTCTTCTGCTTCTTCCATGCGGCGCGCTCCTGCTTGATCCTCTCGTCTATCTCGTCGTTGACCCGCTTTGCCTCCGCCTCCTCGCGCAGCCTCGCAGCACGCTGGTCCGCAGTCTCGCCTGGAGGCGGGGCGAGCACCTTGGCGAGCGGGTCTTCCCCCAGTGGGTCTGTGGACGGTCGGATGGAGTACATGGCGGCGAGCGGGAGCAAGCCGGGAGAGGAGAGGGGAGGTGGAAGAGGTGGAAGAGGAGAAAAAGAGAGGTGAGGACCGGGAGTCGGGTGGCTTGTTGAGCGGGATGGAAGATAATAATTAGGAGTTACGGCGTCTTGCGGAAAGGTCGGATGGACAGACGGCCGCAGACTCGGACCTGGGCGCGGTTGCAACACGTTCAAAGTCGCGCTCCCAGATCCGTCTGATCTTCCTCTCCCCACTCCCATTCTCTCCCCCCAACTACCCCGCGCGCGCTCACAGGCACACACTTCGAATGCCGGCCTAACCACTGCGCATTTCTCAGAAATTCGCCGAGTCCCACTTGGCCGGAGAGAGAAGAGCTCTGGTGAGAGCCAGGAAGCTGCTCATGGGATCGCCGGCCGCGGCTGGCAAGCGCAGATCCAGATCTCACCAGGCCTTGACGACGCGGCCACTCCCCATCACTCTTCATTTCGTGTATAACCCCCTCCTCAATTATCTTTCCTCAGCCGGAGCACTGCACGGGTTGCGACCTGCTCTCTAAGTCAATCACCCGTCCACGCTCTGCGATTATCGCTGCTGCCCCAGATATGGTCCCGCACCCCCCTTCTTTCTGTTGAACATTTACACCATACACGCTGCTTCGCCATGCGTGATAGAACGTCATATCTATCATCTAGATGCTCGCGTCAGAAGTACTCGTGGACGTCCCTCCAGTCCGTTTCACGCCACTTTGCGTTCCGTCCATACGCGATTGGACATGTCCCAGCAGTCAGCAGGTCCACACTGAGTCCACCAACGCTACCTGGCTTGGTCACGGTATGCTGCTGCACTCGGAACATGGGACAGCATCTCGCAGCCGATCGTACTCTACAAGCCCCTAGTAATGGCAGACTGCGAATCTGCCAGAGGCACTTCGGCCTATGTATCAACTGTCGACGTTGAACACCGAACATCAAGCGATAGGCAACATAGCGGTCTGCGGTCTCTTTGTGCAACAGCAGGTCTCACACGATCTGACATGCGCCGTCCGTCGATGGAGGTATTCGAGTTGAGAACCTGGTGGCGCGGTGGCTGACTGCTTTAGCCACCCGCATCTCGATCAGGAGGACACTCGCAACGCGCTTGTACCGCACTTGACGCTACCTGCTGCAGTATTCAATCCGGGGCGACCCTGGCTTACTACTGGCGATGAGAACTCATCTCACGAGTTTCTCGGCAAGCTTGGAGATGGGTGTATGAGAACTATCCGGCGAACGTAGATATATGTAGATAACTGTCCGAGTGGTCCAAGGCGCCAGACCAGTGCACTCTCATCCCCGTCGTATGCGCCTGTAACTTCTACGATGTCTCCGAGAACATGTTCGTTGCCCGCCGGGCCCGTCAATGACAGGATATGGTTCCAGCAACGTGCAAAAGCAATCAAATAAAAATGTACATCAAGAGGAGACTGCACAGTACGTAGAGGGCATATTATAGCGACCTAAAGCAGCGAATCAAGTTTGGACAGTACCTCTAGCACCCCCGCAATAAGTTCGAAACACAAGTCCTCCTCTCCGCCCACCATCTCCTTCTTGACCTCCTGCACGAGCCCCAGAACGACCTCTCTCGAGCTGACGCCCGCACTTCCCATTCCGATCCGCGAGCCCTCCCTCCGCCGGCTCGACGCCCCGCTCCCCGACGACCCGCTGCTCCCGAACGGCCAACTCGAGAACTCGGCAAGGATGTCGTCGCACCGCTGGAACGCCGCCTCGCGGTCCTCGTATGTCAGCCGCCCGAACGCATTGTCGAGCACGCTCGCGGCATACGCAGCACACACGAGACACACCGCGCGCATGACGCGGCACTGCGTGCCCTCCTTCGTGAGCGCGGTCGGGCGCACGGCGGCGGTAGTGGAGGTGAGGAGGGAGACGACGCGCGTGACGATGGACTCTTTCGTGCGCACATCCGCGACGGGGTGCGTCGCCATGTCGAAGAGGAGGAAGTTGCGCTTCTCGGTGCGCAGGACGCCCTTGTCGACGAGCCCTTTTGCGAGCCGCTCGCGCACCTGCTTTAGCTGGAAACCGATCTTCATCACGTTCCATGTTTCGCCTGCAGAGGAGAGCACGCGCCGGGGCGGGGGTCAGCCTGCGTCGCGTAAGTCCCGCGCTGGGTCGTGCATAGGGCGGGAGGGAGGGCGGTCGGAGAAGGGAGACTCACCGCTGAGGAGGTCGATCCAGCTGTTAATGGCCATCTTCTCTTGCTCCTGGCCCTTCATCATCCGGAGGGCCTCGTCGAGAATCGTCTCGCCCGTTTGTCGGTCATCGAGCACCTCGACGATCCGCTCAGCGAGCGGTAGTTGTCTCCGATTTGGGTCCCGGACGAGTGCGATGCGACGGCGGAGCGCGAGCTCGATGAGTATGCAGCCGCGGAGCGCGTACGAGATATTGTCGTTCCAAAAAGAGAGGTAGCCCTGCCATTGCGGTCAGCACGCGTCAGGAACAGTGCGGTTAGGACATTGATACACGCTCGAGGACAGCATGCACAGGTTGAACTCTAAGTTCCGTGCTGGCAACGCGCAGAGGGAGCCTCTGGAGATGGGTCCGTTGATACCGACTGACGCACCCTCCCGCTGTAGCCCTGATACTCTCCTAGCAGCGCGGCGCAACCGACGCACAATGGTACATGGATCGCGGGCCCCACCGAACGACGCGCAGCAGGCATGGAGCTGCGCACGAGACGCGCGCCGGCCAGCCTCCATTCGCGTCAGCCGAAGCAGCTCAAGACGGCATCTTGCACGAAGTTGATGGTCGAGAGGATACGCGGGGAAGGCGGGGGGTGAGAAGGGATACAGCGTGGGTAGACTCACCTGCTTGTCTTTGAGACCGAGGAGGAGGACCTCCTCCATGATGGTGAGCCGCGGCGGCTTGCCTCCGAGACGGGCATCCTCGTCTTCGCGTTCGAGATCGCGAGGGTCATATGCGATCTTGCTGCCGCCTTCGAATGCAGAACCAGCGTGGAGGGCGGGGGAGTGTGGGGGATCCGGGCGCGAGGCTGAGGTGCCGCCGTTTGAAGGGGCGGTGCCGTTGAATCCCCAGGCGTTGTCAGCGTCGTCGTCGCCGGCAGACGAGGCAGAGGCGGGCACACGACGCCGGGAGAGACCAGCAGAGGAGCTCATCGCATGAGACGGTGAGGGAAGAGACCAAGACAGCAGGCGTCCTCTCTCCGCTGCGGTGGCCGACCTCTTCTCCGCAAGCGCCCATAATTACATATCCGTCGCGCGGGCGGCCCGCCTCTTCTTGCCATCGACCCCGACCCTCTCCTCGCCGTCGTCCACAACGAGCAACGTACGTTCGTCGTCTCTCTGTGTGTTGTGCTTGCTGAATGTAGTAGATAGCCGCAGCGCTCGTCAATGGTCGCCATCCCCGTCGCGCGATCTGTAATGTCGTCTCGTCTTGCTCGTCGGGGGCAGCGACTCACGCATTCACAGGTCTCTGCGTCTGAGTTATGTTGGACGGCCCCCTCACTCGTCTTTCTTCCTGCTCCCCTCGCTTGTCTTCGTCTCCAATTGACAGGCTGCCGACAGAAGTCGTCGGCCTGATCTTCAAGTCCCTCTGGCGGGAGACCGCGCCCCATCCTCAGCTCGACATCGAGACATGGCCTTGGTACGATGCTATCCAGCCCTCTATCGTACGCATCACACATGTCTGTCGTCGCTGGCGCGTCATTGCCCTAGACATCCCTCTGCTCTGGTCCCGCATCGATGACCGTGTCTGGCCCCGTGTCCTTGCCTTCCTCCAACGCTCGCGCTCCGTCCCCATCTCAGTCTCTACCTGCCTCCGTGGTGGTCTTGTCGACCATAATCTCCTGCTCAAGTCCTCCCAGGACCGTCTTCAGCGGCTTGACATACGTCTCGAGGCGGCCGACATCTTTGTCGAGTCCCGCCTCGATTTCCCCGTGCCCTGTCTCGAGGTCTTCACCCTGCAGTGCGAGATCTACGGTGGTGTCGACGTCAAGGACCAGCCGATGCTCTTCTGCGGCGAGACTCCCTCTCTGTGCGCGATGGCCCTGCTCCATGTCCGCCACTGGCTCCCCGCCAATCACTTCCCCAATCTCATCCATCTGAACATATCCTACTTCTTCATGGAGGAGCTTCCTCTCACGGTAATCACTAATCTGCTCTCGAACTGTCCCCGGCTCGAGTCCCTTCACTTTGGCCAGATCTGGAGCTATCTCCTCTTCGACCTCGACCTGCGTCCCCCGCCTGCGCCCGTGCCACTCCTCAAGCTCCGCAGCCTCTCCTCGTCTGGCGGCACGCTCCAGAGCGCACAGGCACTCATATCGTCGCTCATCCTGCCCCGGAACGTCCGCATCCGCATCCATGACGCCCCCGTGCAGTCGCACACCACCGCCCGCGAGAACATGCTCCCTTCTCTGACCTTCTTGGCGCCCCTCACGCGTCTCGAACTCGCCGCCGACAGCTCCCGCCTCTACTTCCTCACCGAGAGCGAGGACGGCGCGGCAGCGGTCTGGATCCAGGCAGTTTGGGACGGCGGCGAGCCCAGCGTGTGGTACGAGTGGCTGCACTGCCTGGGCGAGATGCTCCCATTGTCCGCCATCCGCACCCTCCGCATCTCCCTCCGCGACTGGACGCTCCTGCCGCCGCTCGAGCGCATGCCGTCCCTCGCAGTGCTGGGGGTCATGTCCTTCCCGGACGATGACGCCCCAGATCTCATGATTGCGGCCGTGTGCGCTGCGCTCACGCCCACGAGCGACCCGGACGGCGTCCTCCCCTGCCCGAACCTCTCCACGCTGAGCTTCCAGCTCTGCGCGGCGCGTGGGCTGGAGGAGGTCGGGCCCATGCTCGCACGCCGGGCAGAGAAAGCCTGCCGCCTCTCCCGTCTGGTCGTGGACCGCGTGCGGCTGCCGCGGCCTGTCGGCGAAGAGGTCGTGCTCGACGAGGACATGCTGTACGCTATCGGGAACGACGTCGACCGGCTCGACGTTGGGGAGGGCGGGGAGTGCACGTGGGAGAAGAGGGACGGGTGGGACGTCGATGTTGGGTATTGGAAACTCCCCGCGGGCGACGAGGCGCGGTGCGTCTTCCCGTGGCAGTCCGCGGGTGAGTAAGAAGGAGTGCAGAGTTCGAATCCATCCGATGTCAGTCATTCGAAGGATCAAGTCCGAGCGTACGAACGGAGCGAACGATATCGACGAACGAACGAACGAACGAACGCACGAGCCGAACGAATCGAACGAATCGAAAGTGTCGCTTCGCCCGTGTCAAGTCACACGCCCACGAGTATTGACGAGACCCATGTCTGATGCTACAATACCGGGTCCGCTGCCCGCCGCTCACGAAGCACGATGCCGTTCTCACCGATACACCTGCCGAGCTTCGACTGCCGCAGAGCGCCGCACCTATCGTAACCCCGTTCGAGCGGAGCAAATACTGGTAGACGGAAGCACCTGGAAGACAGATAGTAGACCAGCTCGACAGCGCGAGCGTCCGCCGAGTCCCGACGGTGAAGGTGAAAACAGTCCCCGCGTGATATTGCGTCACCGGGAGAACCATCAGCCCCTCGGGACAAGGGCGTCGGTCAACAGGGTCCCGCTGGACCTGGACTCGCCAGTATATATTGGACGAGCGTCAGGGCCTCGGAGGTGCGTTTGTCATTGTTTCTTTCCGACGTATCATCAGTCAGTTGGTAACTTGAATATAGATGTTGCGATGTCAAGTCGTTGGTGCAGGATCCGCGATGGCCTATTCAGATGACCTCACGATTGGCGAGATCACGCATCGCAAGCTCAGACTGGCCTTCGCTGCTTGCATCGTTCACAGGCCGCTGGCGAATCCCGCCTAGTCGTCTCTCCATGATTCGGTATACTGCTGGCTTCTGCGAGTGCACGAGCGTCTTGCTGACTAGCTGCGATCCCTGCGTCGTCCATCGACCATTTATTCCGACCTGAAGCTGGAGCAGCCAGGTCAAGTCGGGATATTGACGGATGTCGGGTTACGGCACCCATTCGACGGTTGACGAGGACAGCGAGCTCTTGGCCCTGTTCGTTCCCAGCTTATATATATCGCCAAGCACGCGAAGGCCACGAACTTCGCGGCGTGCCCGGACTCGTCACTCAAAGGATCTGATCTGTGCGGAGCGCGGTCGTGGACGACCTCGGAGCGGTTCGTGCCCGCTCCGCGGACCGCTTGCGTCTTGTGCTCTGCAGCGGCGTTCCTCAGTCATCCGAGCATGAATGTCTCGGGAGCTCTGCCAGCCAAAGTTGCCCTGATCATGGTGCGTGTACTACCATGAGATCATGTGCGTGCTCCTCTTGAGCTGATTGGCTGCTACGTACCTTCGTAACCGAAGGAGTACATTCGTAGCTGCAAGCCACACCAGGTTCTGCTGCGCGCCACGCTCGAGGGTGAAGGAAGCTGCCCGTCGGCTTGTTATAAGAGTGGATCGCGGGTGTGAAAGGTACGTGTTTTCTGGTTGTATTACCTATTTCCGTCGCCGCTCTCCCTCGGTCCCCGGTGTGCGTGGGAGCTGCGAACTTTGCCTCGCCTCTCGTGGCACGCCGACGGGACCACTATGGACGTCGTCGAGGGTGCCTGTCCAGCTTACTGTTGGCTGATCCTTGACTGCGCAGGATACGGGGTTGCGTCTGCTACGCAGTTTGGCAGCGACTTCTGCTATTCAAAGGCGATCCAGTCGCGCGAACGTCGCAGGGTACCGATCATGAAAACGTCTCTCCCAGACTCACCACAAGAAACCGGCCATGAAGATGTCATGACATGTGGTCAGCGGCCATGACGGTCCTAGTCGTTGCAGCACTCACGAGCGACGTTCTCCTCGCACTTCCGGTATGGTCCCAATACTCCTATTTCTAAATACTTTCCTTGTCATGGACGGTAGGGATGAGTGAGTGGATGGGTCGACGTTGACGCTGTACCTCAATAACTGAGAGGTCAGCTGGTGCAGCCTTCGCGCAGATCCTTAATGCTTCGCAAGGGCCTATCGTCATACTGCTGAGGTCGTGAGTGGCTCGCAGCCTGTCATCGCGGCGTACGCGGAGTTCGCGATAGATCTGTGGTACACGAGGATACACGAGGCAAGCTTGTGATCGACCGACGGAGCCGCCGAGGCTCTATCTGCTCACCATCCCGCGGTGCCTTGCAGGACGGAAGTTTCCGCGTCCGCGAATATGGCTCGGTACGTGTGCATTGTCTGGGAGTCTTTCTCATAGCTGACATCATCGAGACGGCGTCTTGGTTACCCTGTACGACGCGGTCGAGCTAGTCCCGCGATGGAAGTCCTCGCTCTCCGAGCTTGTGTATGTACCTCTGTTTCTTCACGTCCTCGGACTGACGATATGTTTCCCACCTTCGTAGGACAAGCTCAGAGCGATGCCGACCTTGATTGTTTCACGCTGCTGCCCGCTCCCGCCTGTCCCGTTTGGGACTGTGGACGAGTATGTTGCATGAGAAGATACGCAGCCTGCGCGACGTTCGTCGCATGCGAGATGCCCGACATCATCCATGAGCATGCGCCCGTTACGGCTTCTGCGGGACTCGTGTCTGCACGGTTCGAACCTTCCCTGAGTATGTACGAGGGCGTGACCTTGTACCCCCTCCGGCCCGAAGATAGCAGGTATAGAGCCCGGTGATTGGGTCCGCTTTTCCCCCACTCGCCGCTCCTTCGCGTCTTCGTGCTCGTACTCGAGATCCCACCAGCGATGCTGCCCAGAATTCATTGTCTCTCGAAGAACATCAGATACTATTGCCATCCTATTAGGTTCTGAGGTGAGCAGTGCTATCAGCGGTAGGACGAATGCTGCGCAAGGTGCGAGGAGTCACAAGTCACGGGAAGATGTGACGCCACTCAATCAGCTTCTGGTGAACGCGTCCTGCGCGTTTTTGGGCGCGTCGTCTGCCTGCCGTGAGAGCAAGAGGGACGAATGATGAGAGGGGAGCAATTTGCCTCCGTGCCCCGTTCTAAGCTGACGTCTGCGCTTGACGGACATGAGGCTGTCTTCAGCTGCTGCTGCGATATTAATCTTCCTTTGTCTGCTTCTCTCCTCTTCCCCGTGAAGACCGCCGCGCGTGCTGGACATACTCCCCTCTTCCACCTACTTCCTCCCCCGCCTCCCGCGCCCTCGAGCACGCCTGGCTTCGCTCTTTGTCCTCTCTCTTCTTCTTCGAAGTACGTCCACCTCCTTCGCAAGCCACAACACGATGCACGCCCAACAGAAGCTCAGCGAGGTGCGTTCTTTGTCTTCGTCTTTGTCTTTGTTCTTCGCTTTTAACAAAGAAACGCTTCAGGCCGAGTACAAGGCAGCCCGGATGCGGTTGAAGGACTTCGACGTCCCCGCAGAGCGCAGATGGTCTGAGCTTGTCCCGCCTCGAACTGCACTCACCTTCGCTGCAATATGGGACGAGGAGGAGGGCATGGTCACCTTCTCGGGGGCGCGTCTGCTCGACTCGGAGGGGGACAAAGGCAAAGTCGATCACCTTGCTACTGACTCCCCCTGCGACATCCCCTACACCGATGACCAGTCCCAAGTGCTCACCATCGACCGCTTCGCTATTGCGGTGACTGACTCCACGGGGACGCGTCCCGGGTACGCGCCCCCTTCTGCTGGAGCCGACTCGCTCGCGTTCGCGCGTGACGCGTTGATCGACGCAGACTCGCGTTCTTGCCTTGCTCCTGGAGTCCTTCGCGTCCCTCCCGGGATCAATACCGCCCCCGACAGCCCCGCCGCTCCGTCGTCAATGGCCCTCGCGTCGCTAGCCAATGTCCCTTTCCGCAGGACCATGATCAACAATCCGTTCCGTCGCAGCCGTGAGAGCCATCCGAGACGGCCGGACTTGCACGTACGCACGGGCGGAGGCGTACGGCATTGCGATGGATACATGGATAGCGCCAGGAGCGACGTGACGGACGAGGGTTTCTTTGAGGACCATAGGCTGACGGCCGGGACGTTCGGAACCGCCCCGGTCATGGTCGAAGTGAACCTGGTAAGTCTCCAACTCTGTTTGGCGTGCTCTTCCCATGTCGTGACACAACCTTACGCCTATGCCCTGTTGCGCCCTGCAGTCATCCGCATTCTCGGTCACGACGACCTCCACCTCGCGCTATGTCGAAGTCGACCATCCCTCGCAGGCAGAGCAGTACTCGTGCGAGCAGACGTTCGTCAACAGCGAGCCGAGCGTGCACGAGTCCGCCTGGTCCACCCTGCGCGACGCCGAGCGCAACATCTGCTTCAACGTCCCCCTCGAGATCGGACGCAGGCTGAAGAAGCACCGTCCGTCGCGCTCGCCCCCGTCTGTCCCCGCAGACCCGCAGGAGGTCCTCGCCCGGCAGTACTTCAACCACCTCCCCTCCCCCGCGCCGACGGACTCGTCCGACCTGTCGACCTGGAGCGGGATCGGCGTGCACGGGCGCCAAGGCTGCGGCGGGGCCATGCACGGCATGGACAGCGTGGGACGCAAGTCGAGCCTGAAGCGGGCGGGGTCGCTGCTGCACCGTGTCGTGCAATGCAAGAAGCACGAGGAGAAGGACGAGCGGTGGGTGTACGTCGAGGTCGAGCACAAAGTGAAGCAGCGCGTGTGCGCCGTCTGCGTTTAATGGATAGCGGCCTCGTCCCGTCGTGGGTGCGGGTACGCGGGGCAGGGGGAGTGCTCCCTTGGCCCCCCCAGTGGGGCTGGGGAAGGGGTTTCGGTTCTCTCTGTGTCTGGATACACGCACTGGTGGTCTTCACCTTGACCCTTGACATGGGTATGTACGTGCCGTGGGACCGGCCGCGGCGCGCCTCTCGTCCGAGTCACGGTCTCTTTTCTTATTCCTCCTATGTCGCCTTACTTCTTTCCTGGGATCATGACCGCTCGGGTTTCCGTAGCAGCGCCCTAAGGTGCTGCTTGTTTAGAGCTCTCGGGTTTCCACAGCATGTCTCGTCGATATCCCGTCTCGATGACTCGGTCCTCTCGTCCCCTTCGTTACGGGTTAGTAGTTACTGGAGATCGGTGATCTCCCACACGCTCCTTGCGATACCCTTTTCCCTTTTTTTCCTTCTTCCCCTTCCCCTTTCCCCGTTTTCCTTTTCCGCTGTTGTTTTTTCTCCCATGATGATAGTTTGTATGCCATGGTCGAGCTACCCCTCGCGCTCTCGCTCCCGAGGTCCCCCCGTCTGACGGTTGTATGTACTTGTATCGTTACGCCCTGTTCCGAACTCCTGTATCGTCGTTGTGTCTGTGTAACTAGAAGCCTGCTTCGGTGGCATAATATATGGTCATGCCCTCGTTGCGAGGACACTTACTAGTAGCAGCGTCGATAACCCACAAGGCTTCTAGTGTACAGGCCAGCGCTTGTGGCACATGCCTCGGGGACATGATGATACTCGCCCCGGCGCATAACCACAAATATGTACTGCCAGCACCAAGGCAGATGGTTGGTGCGCGTTAGGGATTCAGCAACTTCAATGGAGGGGCCATAGACCAACTGCCCACCTCCCCCTTGTCGTGATCCTACTGCCGCTATGACCATGCCTCGACTCAATCTCGAGTCTCGACTATGTGTTTCAACGAATGTGCGCACCTTCAGCCTCTCAGCTTCTAGCGTCGCGCCTCTTCGTCTCCCCCTCCCCGTTCCCGGCTCTCCATTGACCTCGATCCCTCGATCACCTACTGCACCTTGCAAGCGACTTCCTCGAACCACGCCTTTCCCCGGCACATCCCATGCACACCATGTACATGCACACGCACATGCCACTGATCGCACACGCACACGCATTGCTCGCACGCAGCGGCCCTGTAAGTATATGTACATGTCGCGAATGAGCACTACATACTACATACTGTATGTATGTGTGCACATGTAAGTACAGCTACCAACTTCCGGCCGCGGCCCGCCCCCGCCGGACGCTTCCTGCTCTTGCGAGTCGCGAGTGGTGAGCTGGGCCCGCGCGAACGGGCGCAAGGGCAAGAATACCGTATCCCCTTGCCGAGGTGGGCACTGGGGGTGAGCGAAGGCGAGGGCAAAGGCGAGAGGGCGAGACAAAGTACGACTACTGACACAGAGATACGGAATACGACGTAACAAGTAACGAGATACGGGATACGAGGGTCAGATTCATCCGGGGCTCCTAATGAAAACTCCAAGAAAAGAAGACGGGGGGATCGAAGCAATGATGAGGAAGAAGAAGAAAAACGACCGCAGAGTGAGCGGGAGTCGAAGCGGGAAGGTATAAACATAAGGACACGATGGGGTACGTATATGGTAGGATATATCTCCAGAAAACTGGCCGAGACTCGTGATTCGAGACTCGAGACTTGTCAAGACGGGGAGAGGAGCGGAGCTGCACACAGCATAGAGAGAACAACAACACCAACAGAACGTACATGGGGATGGGGAACAGGAAACGGAAAAGAACGTGTGGGTGGGTGCCAGCGGGCGCATACAGCGTACCGCGTACCGGGTGTCCGAGCATCCGAGCGTGAAGAAATGAGAAAAAAAGCACGGTGCGTACGCAAAACGCAACGGGGTGGGCGGGACGGGGCTGGGCTGGCAGGTGTCTAGTGAAACAGCGAACAGCGACGTGTTGCGCAGGGAGAAATGGGAAGACGTGAAGGGGACGTGACACGGCGTGAGGGCAAGGAGCAGCGCGGACGCGCATGCGTGTATGACACCCTACCCCGGGATAGGGGCGGCGTCCGAGGCTCGCGCGTTACGGCGCGGCGTGTCACCGAGGGT
>NW_027137931.1:432259-435455 GCF_003813185.1 Lentinus tigrinus ALCF2SS1-7
AAGAGGGTGAGACTTAGCTGCTATTTGGTAAGTCCTTCATTGCATACCGGCAACCTCTTCCAAGAGGCCCCTTTTCCGCATCCATCCCTCCTAGACCGTCCAGTCCGCTCTCGAGGCCATCCGAGTCAATGCCGGTTGTTCAAGCGTCCTGAGATGGTCCCTAAGGTATTCGCCGACTTGCCCTGTCCCGGCTGGAGCTGTCCTGTCGTGAGTACTTACCGAGTCGCCTTACCTCACTGATCTCCCTCCAGACTCGCAGCGGTGTACGAAAATCCTCGTCTCGGAGTCGTTACCATGTAACGCCACAAAGTACGTAGACGTCCCTAACAATGCCGCCGTCGTGCCCTTGCACGGAGCTCTCCATCTGCCCCTGACCGTGTATGCCTGCTCGCCGCGGACTCCAGGTACGTACATGCCCTCGCGTCTTCGAGCTTGCCACCGTGTACCGCGGGTTCTCCCTCTTTCCCGACTCCGATCGCTGGGCCAGAACTTCAAGCATCGAGACGCGCCGCAAGTCCAGCTCCGAATGACCTCTCCGACAACCCGTAAGTGATTCGTTTCCCCGCGAGCATCCCTCCTCGACACGCATTCATCCGTACGTCCATCTGCCACTCCATTATGGATAATCTCCCTTTCACGCGGAACACGAGGCCGGGAGAGAAATCCGCCTGCTAAGTTGTTTATTGCACTAAACTAACCTACACGGCCAACTGACATCTCTCCATCCAGACGCCTCCTCGCCAAAGTCCAGCATCCATGCCCGTCCGCCGCACGTCCCGCCATGCACCCCAGCTGTGTCGAGTACAAGTCACGCCTCGTCTGCCGCACGCGTCTCCCCGGTACTTCACGCTACTCACTTCCCGGGCGCGAGTCATACCGCTCGCCAGGTGAGTGAGAGCCACCTCCAGCCCAGAACCGTGCAGGCTGAGGTACCCCGTACGTCCCACAGCCGACTTGGACAAGGCCGCGCTCCTGGGACCGCCCTCATGCAATTCGCGTACTCTTCCCGCAGAGCACCACCTCGCCACCTCCGTCTCGCTACCCGCTTCCCCGTACCCTCCCCGGCTACATGCATGCAAAATCCTACGTGCGGGGATAAGGTACGTACCACGCTCTCCCGCCGTCTTTGCGTGCCCGATCACCTCACGCCCAGTTCCTGCAGCGACAACGTATGTGGTCAGACCAAGCCTTAATGCGCCGAGAGCGATTCAATACTGACCTTCACATGTTAGCGCAGTATGCCCGGGATCCGCGACAGTCACGGCTGGTATCAGAGCCGTGTACGCGCGAAGCCAAGGTGCGTCGGGGACGAGGACAATGATGAGGACGAAGGTAAGCACGAGAAGCAGAACGTGGAGAGGATGCCGACGAGGGCCGGGGCAGCGAAGGGAGCAGTGACGGCCGCGAAACTCGCAACAGGTAGGAGGCACAGGAGAGGTGGGGGAATGGAGTACGGCAGACGCGTTCGATCGAGTACTTATCCGCACCCAGCACAGGACAAACACACCACGCGCTGCTTCATGCTCGGCCCTCGTCTCGCAGCAGCTTCGAGAGACGACGGCGACTTGGCCAGCGCCGTACCCAATCGGGTTGCATCGCGAACATGGTGTTCGACTCAGCCGAGTCGCCATCCGAGGACCCCGTCCATGCTCGGTCCTCGGCTCGCAGCTTCAACGTTCAACGGCGACTTGGCCACCAGTTCGGCTTCCGGGCGACGTCGCGAACATTGTGCTCGAGCCGCGTCGCGTCGCCATTCGAGTCCATGCGTGCCTTCGTCCTCGGTCCTCAGCTCGCAGCTTCGACGGCGACTTGGCCATTTTCATCCCAATGTGGTTTGTCTCTCCTCGAGGTGTCGGGTCGTCATCTGCCGAGTCCCCGTCTCCTTTCTGGGTCACGGCGCGATGACAGATATCTGAATGGTAGGTTCTCCGGCAGTCGGAGATGTGCCCCGAGCAAGGCCCGTTTGCCGTCCGGTACGCACCTACCCTGGTCTCCGTCTATGTACTCTACAGTCTACTAGCACATGTAACACAGGTAAACGTATGAGATCTGAATCTTATCCGTAGCTCACTCCGTGCTGCACGCTCGCACTCACGGCTCGACGAGAGGTGCGCTACGAAAGATCTCATGTTCAGTGTCGATGCAGCTCGATCGGGGCCTCAAGCTGCGAGTCCAGACAACAGACAGCAGCCTGAGAGTCGATATCGCCCGACCCGAATGGCGGTTCACATCGCAACATGAAGGGTTCACGTTCGCGCTACGAGCTCAAGCTCAAAAGCTGGGTTCCGAGGCTCAATGCGGAGACTGGTGTCCGTCACGATATTCGGTATCCGGCACGGACAGTTTCCGCTCCGCCCGCATTTGACACTCACGCTATCATTGGAGTCGAGGCGGTCGCATTCCGTCTTGTGGCTCTGGGTCTTTGCGCAGCAGCAGCAGTCAGTGCGGAGACTGACTGGATGCAGGCTGCAGGGATGGCTGTGGATCGTGGGTGCTCGACTCAGGTCTGGGTATCAACTGGCTATGGTTCTCAATTCTGGCATGTACTCGCACAAATGTGACACCACCGTTTCCGCCGCTCGCTAACTAACCAGCTATCCTATCCGATGGTACAGAGCCGAGCAACACCGCTCCGATGTTGACCCCATCAACAGGAACAGAGCCGCTCAGCTCCGCCGCCTTTGCCAGAACCCGTGCGTGCCCATACCTGCAGGTCATGTTGGGTGTCATCTAGTCGTTCGGTGAACAGCTTCCTACAACTTGCCAGAACACATATCAAGAGGCGTGGGCTGTATGTGATCCATTCGTCGTGAAGTACAGGATCGACTACCACATCTGCGAGCGGACCACCCGCGTTCTCCGCCTCGGACTCGGCTTCTTTGGCTTGGCGACACTACCAATCATCCCGTCAGTGCTGACCAGATTGGGTGTCTCGTTCGAGGCGACTGGGTTCTCAAGTTACCTATGATTGGTGGGCAAGATTGTTACTCATTACGGAAACGAGGAAGACCTGGCTATACGAGCGGCCTTCAAGGACATGTACGAGTGGTCCTCGAGTCAGCTATTCGCTATCCTCCTCACACATTGAACTGCCAGATGTTGCCCGCTCGGGAACATGACTGGCTACTGTCTCATGTACCGATCACTGCCCTCCGACCTGCCACGTCGCCCGCTGAATGAAGGTAAGTATCGGTTC